>NW_008658949.1:0-800 GCF_000695815.1 Acanthisitta chloris
TGTCATCCATGAATGATTCCTCACTCCGGAGGGACCAGTGACAAATGCAAACCTTCATTTTGGTCTCTCTTGCTCCAGGACAATCTCAGTTCTCATCTCTGTTAAATATGTGACACATAATCTCAGAAACTTTTGGGAAAGAGGGAGAAAAGTAATCATTTATGTGAGTTCCCTACCCTAACACAGTTCATGGAGGTAAGAGCCACCAAGGTCTGTGTTTCTAGAAATGAAAGATTCTGACTGGTCTCTGTGTGTTTAATTCTGATGCAGTTGTAAAGAATGGAGTCACTGAGGACAAACATCTCTCTCTTTAAAGGTATGACACCTACCACACAGAGTGTGAGCTAGTTGGGTTTTGACTGTCTGGAACTCTGTTAAACAAAAGTGGGGGAAAAAAACCAGTCAGAATTTCTTCTTCCAGGGTTTGTCAGAAGTTATTGCAGTTAGAAACACTCTTACTTACAAAATTCATCCTTTTTCATCTTTTTCATCATTTAACCTCAATTTATAAATCATATTCTGTGTAGGAGAAATGTGTTCCATGAAGAGCAAAATCTGAAATGCTTTCATTTGATGGCACTTAAGCTGCTGATGTTGCTCTCTTGTGTGTGGAAGTTAAAACCTCGTGGCACTTGTGAAAGAGTGCTAACTGGGGCAGGGAGGGAGAAATGGCTGATTCCACTGACCTGGTCCAGTTTCACTTTCAGTTAAATGATCAAGGAGAAGCTTACAAGTTTATTAATCTTGTTACATCAAATCAGGATGAGACTGGGTGTGCCACTTAGTGCCATGGTCTAGTT
>NW_008658950.1:0-63091 GCF_000695815.1 Acanthisitta chloris
AATTATCACTGATTTTACAGAATTAATAACACATAAGATTTGTACTTAACATGAGCATTCATATTCCCTCCACCTGTTCCTCTACCACAAGAGTCTGAAATCTGTTCAAACATAGGTAATAACTGTGGGGCTGGAAATCCTTTCTGTTATGAATCTTATATCTTTTGCCTGCCCTAGCCCATTTAGGAAGTGCACTTAATATTTTGAAAAATTTGTTTAAGTAAGAGTGTTTCTCTTGAAGGAGAATGGAGAATGGAGGTACACTTATATTATGGACAATTAAAATCAATACTGCTCACAAACTGAAAACCAGATTCAGCGCTCCATCTTACAGACTTTAAATTACATTTTAAATGTCTGATTATTGAGATCCCTTTCAGAATTGCAGCACAGTAGCACAGTATATCTACTTTTGTTTTGTTTTTTTTTCTCAAGCATGACAGAGGGTCAGGTACAGGCATCTTTAACATGTAACAAGAGCACATGAATAACCAGATAACTGAGGCAGTACGGAGCACAGTTTTCCACCCTTTCATCCCTGTAGACAGTATTTGTCCCTTTGATCCCTGAGCAGATCAAACAAAATCTACTAATCCATTATTTCCTTTTTTGTCTTTCAGGTGTTGCCACAGACCTTCAAATACTGATGGATAAGTACTTCAGGAATATTTTATTTGTTTACTTTTAAAAAACAAATGTTTCCCACAATACATTTTTTCATCTTATTATTTCTCCCACCATCCAAACCCATAACTGAAAACATTAATATTAAAATAGTGGCAGAAGCTTTTTAGTCATAATTATTTTTAATATAAATTTTGGAAACATATTGAAAATTTATAATGAGAAAGAGTATTTCTTACAGCGAAATTTTTCAAAACTGCTGAATTTTGGACCTGACAGCATCTTCACTCTCACTAGCAAACTCCTAGAGGGTTAGGTGTTAATGGACTGTTTGAGGGGTGGCAGAGGAGAAAACATGTTTCTGCAACACAGAGGTATAACTCTGTGTTTAACTCTGTGAGAAGTTTAACATCACACAGAGGTGTGAGAAATAGCTACTTGCCTGCATGAGAATAATAATAAAAATAAATTATTTCAGCTTCCCACTTTTCTGTGACAATTAGAGGGTCTCAGGGACTGACTACCCAGGTGGCCAATCCATCACACTGCTACCACCTATGCTGTGGTTTCTCACACATGCTCTTTATCCATCTCAGTGTATTTGTCCTCTTCAGATGCTCCCACTGCAGTACTAAAAATCATATATATCTATTACATTTCTTACTTAGGCATATCTCTTTTTTCACGTAGGGTTTTAGTGGTGCTGCAGATATAGCCACAAAAGGTCATCTTCAACTACTAAATGAGAAAACACTGACCTAAAAGGTTCATTTCTGAGAAGTCTCATATTTAGTGCCACTAAGTAGCCTGCTTACAGGCTTTATTAATCATTGAAGATAATAAACACTCAAAACTTGATATATGAGCCAGTTTTGCTCTCTTGGAAGCTTGTGAAAATAGAAACATAATTTCTTTAGAATTTGAGTAGCAGAGATCACAAAGAGAAGAAAACTAGATTAAGAAGGAAGATCAGGTGAGTTATTGCCATGTTGTCTTCAGAGTGAGAAAGGGTATACATTAAGGATGGGAGAAGTCTGGGCAAAGGGGAGGACACCAAAGTCAAACTACAGCAGTGGACCTTGGCTGATGATAATCTGATAGCTAAAAAGGTGACTCACCAAGTGAATACTGAAAAAGTTCTGAAGTTGTGGTGGGTAGGTGTCACAGAACACTAACTAAGGGGAAAAGGAAAAGGTGCACAACAAACTGAATAAAACACAAACAATGTATGAGGGGAATTATTTCAAAACAGTGGAAGGAGAAAGAAAAGAGATAATATGCATTGGAAAAGGAAAATAAAAAAAAAAAAGAGAAGTAGAAACACTATTTTTAACAGAAATACTTTTATCCCACAAGAATGGGATTTTCCATTAGAAAATTTTCCATTAGACTTCTAGTTTTTAGATTTGGCTACACTCCTAATGTATAAAGTGAGCAGATTATTCAGCAAGTGAATTTTACCCTTACAAACCCATCTCAGTTATTTTCCACAGACACCTTTCTTAAAATTCTGCACACATGGATATGATAAAAGAGACTAGCAGAAACAACTATTCATTGTGAATAGGGTAACTCTAAACTTTCCAAACCAATAACACCAAAGAGAGCTTGCAGATATTACTATTTAACTCCTAGGTTTTATAATTATCAAAGAAAGAATGGAAATTAAACACCAGGGTAGAATTCATTGAACTGTAAAATTATTTATGTTACAAAGGCCCTATGGAGGCCATCTAGTCTAATCACCTGCCTAAAGGGTTAAATTCAAAGCTAAATCAGATTTTTCAGGACTCATCCAGTCAGTTTTTGAAAAATCTTCAAGGGAAAAGAGTCCAAAACATCTCTTCTCTTGCAGGACTCATTTTTGAAAAATCTTCAAGGGTAAAGAGTCCAAAACATCTCTTCTCTTGCTTTCAAATAAATATATGAGTTTATCTACCTTCCAAAGACATCTTAAATTCTTTAAACATTGCAATATTAGGTTTTTGATTCAGTTGTCTAGATTCACCCAGAGAATTATTTATCCCTAAAGCAGCTATCTAATACAGCTGGATTTTTTTTCTTTTGAAAAATCTTCAAGGGTAAAGAGTCCAAAACATCTCTTCTCTTGCTTTCAAATAAATATATGAGTTTATCTACCTTCCAAAGACATCTTAAATTCTTTAAACATTGCAATATTAGGTTTTTGATTCAGTTGTCTAGATTCACCCAGAGAATTATTTATCCCTAAAGCAGCTATCTAATACAGCTGGATTTTTTTTCCCATCTGTAGATAGTTATTTCACCTTCCTTGGCAATAAAAGGAGTCCAGAAGGATAGGTTATGCAAGACAACTAACCTTTAAAAAACTGAAGTTATGTAAGATAAACCTAATTATGATGTTCAGGCTTGAGCTCATTGCCACTTCCTTTAGATGGGGGTCTTTCCACTATTCTATACTACCCATAGAATACTAGCATTGATTCAAAATGGAAATCCTTTTGACAAGAATCTTGTGATGCTCAAGAACTTGGAAAGCCTTCCATATACTATAATCAAGAGCTGACCAGTAACCCTATACTTAAATAGTGACTGATAGCAATTCTGTTCTACAAATCCCTTTATTAACAAAAATAGAATAAACTGGGAGTGAGTATGTCAAAGGCTCCACTTTGGAGGTCCAGAGATAAGAGCATTGTGGCTACCTATTTTCCAAACTGGATATTTGAAGTGAACAGTTTGACTGGGTGAAGAGACAAGTAAATTCTCTTGATAGAACATAGGAAAGAAGACATATTTGCAGTAGGAAGGCAAAAGGAGATTTTCAATGGCAAAAAAAACCCCCAGACTATTCTCATAATCTCATCTATTAATATTTGTCCATTAAACTGCAGCATATATATTGTGTACTTTGCATTTATGCAGACACATCAACTGAGTCTAAAAGACAAATGAGAGTGAGAAAATATATATATATATACACATACACAAGGAAGATGCAAGACTCTAGTGAAAGATTTGGGTGATTATCAGCTCTTATTTTATTACTTGCTCATATTTCTTTCTTTGTTTTGTAGTTTCAGCTGTAATTCTTATGGGACAAGAAGTACCTTTAGCTGTATATTTGTGGCAGGGTTTTGTTACCAAACATATTTGAAACTATTGCATATTCTCAACAGTGCTGCTCCTCTGTCTGATACAAAAACCAATTTCTGCTGCAAAAATTTTATAATTATTTGAGTTCTAACTCAATGGCTATATCTTTAATAAATACTTCCTGTAAAATAATTCCATCATATCAACTACCTTAAAGATTAATAAACTTCACGATGCTTGGAAGCATTTGCTGTCTTCCACATTGTTTATATGTATTCTCAATCTCTTCCTATGAATTAGAGAAAAGTAAATCTTTTCCCCTTCTTCCCTTGCTTTTCTCCCTGCAGTTATTTAGAAGTCCAGTTCATATATTGTGTCCTACTTTGATAAGAAAGAAATACTATTGATATTTTTTATTTCAGTTTGATAAAAAGCATGTTTGTTTTCGTTCATAGATTTAAAGCCCCAAAATGGACCAGTACCGTAAATAAAACATGCAATCTGATTTTAAAAATTTATTACAAGGAATTTTGTTTATGATTTCATGTTCTCCAGTAATAATTAATTGGAGGTCTTCAGTGGTCCCCACAGACTAACTATCATTCAAAATGCACTAAAGGATGATCAACACACAGCAGCACATCTTCAGCAGTGAAAGTAACCATATGTATTTTCACTACAAGTTTAACATAAATTTAAAAACAAGTCATTTTACAGTGTGTGTGTTTTGCAAACACTGCCAAAAAAGTAGCTAATTTGCCAGTTTCTAAGAGTTTGAAGATTTTTACTTAAGTTACAATCATTACTAAATACTTGAATGATAATGCTTTGCACTTTTACAGTGACTTTCGTAGGAGCCACTGGAAAAGCTTTAAAACTGAATGGACTAATTAACAATAATTATGTTCAATAACATATTGAAAGGAATTCTATTTATTATTCAACATGATTTTGACTGTTTTTGAAGCAACAATACAATACAGGCAAAACCAGCAGCACAGCAATTTCACCTCCATTGAACCAAGGAGAAATTTATCCAGCAAATATATGGTTGCCATATATTTTCAGACCTCACAGGAAATCTCAAATTCTTTGGGCAAGGGTGGACTCTAGATGCACTTCCTAATCAAATACAAATGGTCACCTAGTGCATGGAGACTGTGTAAAGAAGATGATGGAAGTTAGGGTGCATAATGCAAACACTGAGGATTATTCTGTATATGCAAATCAGACTTCATTTTCACTATCACTTATTAACTATGTGCTTGTTATTAGTAATTTAAATAATACTACAAAATATAGAACACAAAAGCTACCTTGGCATTCCAAGCCTCTTTTTTCCAAAGTGAATTATTCGTTGATTTAAGAAACAATCCTTTCATTAACCTGAATTTTCAGACTTTCCTTCCATTGTTTAGCTCCTGTTTATACAAACTCTTGAATTTTCCCAAATTGTCATATAATTCTATATGCAATTGGTATATATCAAATGATCTCTGTATTGTGGTCTAAAACTTATTTTGGAAATCTTAATTTCTTCTGGTGTAGAACTTTCCATACTCTTCACTTTCACTGTATGTCTGAATTTTCCCTCATTTGGTTACATATGTTGAAGTAGTGAACCAGTCATAGCATGCCTAGTGAGCATGTCCCACTGAGGATATTTTGGAATTATGAAATGCTGGCTATCTTTTTTCTTCACTGATAAAGCTTGCATTTTGAAATGTTCAATCCCTTAGGTAGACCACCACCTTTAACAAAATAAATAAAATTCTTCCTAATCACATCTATCTTCACTAACTTCATCGATGTTCATTCTAAGTGGAGAATCAGAACCGATGAGGTTGGAAGGCACCTCTATACCATCCTGCCCAGGGCAGGCTCAACTATAGCAGGGCTATATCTAATTTGTCTTTGAACATCTCCAAGGATAGAGACTCCACAACATTTCTGGACAACCTGTACAAGTGTGTGACCACCCTCACAGTTTAAAAGGAAAGATTCCAACTAACCCACCAAACAAATTTAAAGTCCTGCATTTAAACTGAACTTCCTGTATTTTAGGAAAGAGGAACAAAGGAAAACAGATCACACTTTTTCCCCTCCTTTACCTCTGATGAGGAACATTTGCTTTGCACTAGCCCCTAATGTTATGCCAATTTCAATATAAATTAAGAAGACTATTTCAGTAGCATTAGCATCATTCTATGCCTAGAGTCAGTGAGATTGAGTCATGACCTAAGGAACTACAAAGACAGCATATGATTACATCAAACAAAGTCATCTGAGTGTGAAGTATTTGTATTTTCTTAGTGCATACTGTGTATTTCACTAAAGGGTCAGGAGAGTTCTTGCAAAAATGTAATGGTGTAGTCTTAAGATCAGCATTTCACCTCTGTAGCTAGTTTGAATGACTGATTAAAGCAAAGGTTCAACACTTCACTAAGAATAGGATTTAATCCCCTGACAATAAAGAAAATGAGATAAAATATAACAAAACATAGGACACTAGTCTGAAAAGCTCTTAATCTTTGTAATAGCCCTAATTAGCACTGAAGTCTGTGCTGTACACCATAGAGCTTTTAAGGACTGGCTTGTAGAGCAAAGTCCTACAATTTATTCAGGTTAACCACAGTTTTAAACACATGGTATTTATTTAGCTGAGAGCCACTGTATTTTGCAGAAGTGCCAGCATTAGGAAAATGTGTGTTCTCCTAATGAAATCCTCTATGACCCTATTCCTATTTTGCTGCCTATTATTAAAGATTGGTTTTAGCAACTGAAACAACAATTTGTTGGTTGGTTTAATCCTGCAAGGTACATAATCCTAAAGATTTTTAGGAGTGGGAGTTGTTCATTGACTCTAATGAGACACCTGCTTAGTTTAGTACTAGGAAATTTAATCCAAGAGCAGAAATGCAAATTGCTAAGAGTGTCTTGAATGTGCATCTGCCTTGACCTCCTGTCAGGAAATCAAGTTATACTCCTTCCTTACCCTTTATGCTTACACACTTTTAAATGTAAGCTTTTGGTGGCTACTGCTAATTGAGAAAATGGCCTCTGATATTGAGTATTATCCCACTAGAACAAGATGCAGTCTAATGTATTTATATATCGAATTATTCTTTGATGACCATATTGTTCATGCAGATCCAGTGTGGTATGGGTTTTACCTGTGATTTTATCAGTGAAAAGCTGCCATCTTCATGTGTCTATCATTTTTTAATTGATTAATCCCTATTAGTATCAAACCTTTCCTTACGATGCTTCTAAACTAAGCTTCTCATCAAACAGAAGCAGAAAACTGAGTCATTGACAAATCTATAATTTATTATACTAAAATTAAATATTCGATATGTTATGTAACTTACCAGCTAATGTAGTGATTATCTTGCAAGATATACAACAGTTGATTTTTACCACACATATACACTTAGAAATTAAACCAAATCCTGTAAAACTTACAGATGGTCTGCATGGAGTATATCAGCTCTGCACAGCAACAGATTTTGCTCATTAATGACTAATTACACTCCATTTTAAGAACTGGAATAATTTAATTATTTAAGAATCTTGCAGTACATTCACTACAAAGCAGTGATATTCGTAATTCCAATTTTGTATTATCTTTGAAGTGTATGCAGTTTTTTAAAAAAAGACATTACAGTGAAATAAATGAAAATAAGTTCTTAAGAAGACTCTACTCACCCTAATCTTGCCTCTAACCCTTCCTTTCCCCCATTCAAAAAGCATTTTCCCTCATTAATTTTATTTAGCCTCTCTGCTGCCTGCTGACACGTAGTGAATGTCCAACAAGAAGCTATGGAAATGCAGACATACATCATGTAGTCTGCTTATTCACAGGGAATTAAGAGAATGTCTCTATAAGGTGTATCTTAAAAATGTATGAAAGAATGTGAAAAACTTAGTACATTTACTTCAGTTTTGCTGTGCAAATGTAGACAAAACCAGTTTTATCAGTCTTATTTTCTTTTATAAAATTTATTGTCTTTGTCTTTTAAGTTTGTAATGGACCTTCAGAGTCTTTCTGTTTCTTGTTGTGAAGTATCTTACCTGATAAATGATATAGCATTCAAGTATCTGGCAAGCTGACTGAAGATCTCTATAGGTTATTTTGGGGTCAGAAAGATGCCATATCATTCTGGAACATCAGACATGCAAAACACACTGTTCTGGAGACTGACAATGCGGCTAGCATTTTATACAATATTAATCTAAAAGTACTGACAGAGTGGAAGTCATTCACTTACATTTCAAAATGTTAACCACATAATTGTACAGGAGGGATTCCTAAGGGCATCTTTCCTTTTAAGAGTATTGCAATGGATTTAGATGCTTCTGTTCACTCCCTAATGGAAGTCATGCAGGTCACAAAACCATAAAATACTGTTTGGTATTTTAAGTTCAGAGATAGGTCCACACACAGCAGAGAAGGTTAGCTACATATCATTCTCAAACCAATAGAAATTTTCACTAACTATGCAACAGAGATCTACATACTCTTAACGTAAACATCCGTTTGATGCCTTTGCTGGGATCTTCAAAAAACTCTGTCCAGCACCTACCAAATACTAAACATGAAAGTTTTCCCACACTCCTAACTGATTTTTTGCCTGTCTAACCAGAACATTTTCCTGTGCTATAAAAGTCTCAAGACACAAGGGCAAAAGACAGATCCATACTGAATTTTGTACGCAGTAACCTTTCCCACAGCAGAACAGCTACTGATACATAGGATCAATTTATCACTAACACCTCTGGCCAAATATGCTAGCAATGGTATATTGGGGATTTACAAAGCATGTTTTAAATTTCATTGGTCATGACAGCTGCTACAGAGACAAAGAAATGCTATTTAATTCTGAAGGACAGCCAGCATGCATATGTGGTAGCAATATTTACCCTGTTACCATATAGGCTTCATAAAGCCATGTGATTGTTTCAAGCCCAAGTAGCTCCAACAAATATGTGGGGTCTTGCTGAAGTTGCAGCCAAAACTTACTGGCATTTAAATATCAAAACAAAATAGGGATACAGAGTCTGGGCAATAGAGATGGAAATTTTTAGTGACTTGCCTGTGATGTTGCTCTAAGTATATTCAGAACTCAAATGCAATAAGTGAACACACCTTGGTAAAAAAGACCAGTCAGTTCTGCTTGTCCACATGTGCCTCTTCTTGCCTCTTATTCTCATATTGCAAAAAAAGTACCCTCTTAGGTCCTTTATTCAATAACCCTTCTCTGTTGTTAAATGACTCTAAAATAATGTCTATTACAAAAACTTCAAATACTGTCTTTTTAACTTATACCACTTAAATACCTTAAAAAAAATCCTTGCTGCACTGTGCAGATACACTCAGCTTTTCTGCCAATCCCTTACTATCAAATCCTTTTACAGTTCTTTATATTGTCTGTCCTTACACACATTACTGCTGGATAAAGCCCTTGGTTCCCTAGACTAAACCTGTGCTGTTCTCTGCCCTGGTTTCTCAATGCTATCTCATTGCAGCAGCTCACATTGAAAGCATGCTATTCCCACACCCACCAACACAGCTCTTGGGATCAGAACTGCACCACTGATATAGCATGTATTCTTTTCCATAGGTTCCCACCAGCATGTTGCTAACAATTTCCTGGGCCTTATCAAAAAAAAAAAAAAAAAAAAAAAAGAAAAAAAAAAAAGAAAAGAAAAAAGGAAAAGAAGGAAAGAAGCGTAAAAAAGCCTTTGAAAAGTGAAAACAAAGAATCAGACTTTATTGTTGTTCTACTTTCACTGCCATAATCTGTGTTTCCCATCATACTACATGTAGAGACTATAAATATCACCTAATACAGATACTCCAATCAACAACTTACTATGGACAGTTATTGTTTGGTATCTGTAATCTTTCATCCCATTATTTGTGGTTTTTGAATCGTCCCTTTCATTTCCTTTCAGCAACCTGAATTGAGTTGAACCCCATCCCCCTGCCACCCCCAAAAGACCCTTTTCCTTTGCCTGTCAGCAGGAGTAATAACAGAGTTAGTCGCAAACTTTGGACTTGATTCATGCAAGAGAAACACACAGATCACATACGTTTGCAAAGGAAATTACTCAGAAACAAAGTGTGGAGCATGCCACTTTGATTAAGTGTACAACTGGGATCCCTTACTTCTCAGCATGAGGCTTTTCCCCTGAGCAAA
Source organism: Acanthisitta chloris (assembly GCF_000695815.1). Lineage (NCBI taxonomy): Eukaryota > Metazoa > Chordata > Aves > Passeriformes > Acanthisittidae > Acanthisitta > Acanthisitta chloris. The sequence continues at coordinate 9,903 of NW_008658950.1, forward strand.
ACTAAGGGCTTTTCAATCACACAAGAAAAATCCTGGTAAATGGGAGGGGAGGAAGGGGAAGTGAGAGGGGGGAAAAAAGATGATCTTGCAGAAAGTGGTTTAAAAAAAAAGAAAAAAACCCAAAGAAGTATTTGGGTTTTTTTTCCTCTGCACCTGCATCCCTGAAAAAATCTGTATTAAAAGTAGCTGACCCCAGGGGACATTTTGTGGTTCAGCCATCCTTCACAAGCCCTAATTTCATTATTCAATACATCAGACAACTCAGAACTGAAGTGATATAAAGCATCAGCAACATGCATAGCAGTCCCTCAAGAAACAGTGGCCTTTTTTTACAAGGACAGTGGTAGGTAATATGCTTAAGACCAAGGACTCTTCAGTTCTGTTCCTGAGACTGACACAGACATGCTATACAAGCACTGCAAAATAATGTAACTGCCCTCCCTCTGCTTGCATGTATTCATCTACAGAGCTAATAACACATAACAACAACTTGTGTTTAAATTTCTTATGATGGCTATCTATTTATTATGATGGGCTGCTGCAAGACAAAGCCACTGTGATAATGCTCTTATCCTGTCCTACGCTTTAAACAGACTGAACAGGAAGATGCAAAGTTTGGATGAGGATATTCAAATTGTCAGACTTCACCATTGAAAGTCTAGATCCTGTAACTGTCAAAATGTTTAATGGAGCTGTACTAATATAATAATAAAAACAAACCCTGGTGTTACTTTCATTTTAAGGATTAGAACTAAAAAATATTAACCTGGTGTTACTTTTGTTTTAAGGATTAGAACTAAAAAATATTATTGAATGCTAGATTTTTTTCAAACAGCAATGGAATTTGGGAATACATAAATTCTAGTGCAACCCATGTTCTTTACTTCCTTTGATTGTGTGGTGAAATCTTCCTCAAGAAATTTTTTGAGGCAGAAAAAATTAAAAACTATATGTCTTTTAATGGGTTAGTTTTGTCATACTTTGTGTGCTTTTCCACTCAAATACAGAAGTGTCCCCACACACCCTGAAAAGCATGAGTGACATTTGAACCACAAATTGTTCACAAGAGGTTTGCTTAATCTACCTGCTGCTTAGTGTTCATGCTTTTTAATACACATTGAAGTTATGGAGTCAAATTTGTTCTCTTTTTTCAGAACTATGTAACAACTGAGAAAGATGCTTAAACTCCCACTGCCACCTTATTAACTTTGTCTCAGCTTTCTTATAAATCAGTTGATCAAAAAGCCAAAAATTTTATCTCACAGCATTTCCTTGTTCAGTTTTTTCTCCCTTAATTTTTTTTTACCAGATGAGATGTGATATTGCAAATTTTCAGTCTATATATGTGACTCATAAAATGGCAAAAATAAAAAGGCAAAAATGACATGCTTGGCAGGTCACATAATAGCTGTGCATACGTATGTGCTAAGTCACATGATGAAGTGAAAGGAGGGCACTTTGCGGTGTAAGGCTCTTGGAGAACAAACCTTCTTGCCAAGCTTTGTCCTGTGTGCATCCTGCAAGAGAGACATCCCTCAGAGTGGCAGACACTGCCACCTGTGTCATGCTGCGGGTCCTCACATGTCATGTGTTCCTGACCAGCCCTGGCAGGTATGCAGAAATCAGCAAGTTGTTCAGGCAGCACATGAGATTGGTTCCAAAGGAAGGAGTGCAAGCCAGAGGCCAAGTGACTGATACTGACACGAAGAGGATGGGGCTATTTGTCAACTAAATGTTAAGCTTGAGCTAACCACTTTTGCCCAGTTCATTTGACTTTTCTAAGGATGGTACCAACACATTTCTGTGCATCTTTCCAGTACTTTCTGAGCTATCTGTGAAACTACTTTCAGTTCTTTTACTTCTCCAATGCTGTAAAATTTCTGTTTGGAAGGGCAAAAAGAGGATCCAATCCTCTTTGATCAAGGGAAAGCTTTTTTCCCCACCTTCATTTACCCTGGTCTCTTGGGTCAGAGATCCCAGTGGGCTGATCTTACCCTTGAAGACTGATGAAAAGAAGGCAATCAATAGCTCTGCCTTCTCTGCATCCTCTGTTATCAGGGTCGGCTCTCCATTAACTAGTGGGCTCACATAATCCTTTTTTCCTTTTGGTATTTATATATTTTAAAAAGCCATTTTTGTTATTGTTGATAATCTTAGCCAGATTAAGTTCTAGGTTGACCTTGACCACCTCCCTATATTCACTCCAAGTGGCCTGGCCTCATTTCCACCTCCTGTGCATTTCTTGCTTATGTTTCAGTAATGATAGGAGTTCTTTGTTCATCCACAGAGGTTTCATGCACCCTTGGCTGAATTTCTCATTGGGATGCATCATTCTTGAGCCTGGAGGAAGTGAGCCTTAAAGAACAACCAACTCTCTTGGACACCTCTGTCCTGCAGAGCCTGCTCCCATGGGATTTGTCTAAGAAGATCCCTAAACAGGTTTAAGGTAGCTTTCCTGAAGTCCATAGTTGTAGTTTTAGCTGCTGTCCTGCTACCTCTTTTCTTGATCCTGATGTCTATAATCTCATGATCACTAAGCCAAGTCTGCCCCAATCTTTATGTCATCAACAAGGCCTTTCTTGTTGGTTAGTATAAGGTCAAGCAACACACTGTGACACTACACACATGTAATATCAATGCTTTCCAAGAACCTCCTGAACTGTTTGTTCTTTGCTGAATGGCTTTTCTAGCAGATGTCAGGGTAGTTGAAGTCCCCCACAAGAACCAGGGTCTGTGACTTGGAGACTACTTTTAGCTGCCTGTAGAAGGCCTCATCCACTTCATCCTCTTGGTCTGTTGGCCTGTAGTACACATCCATAACAATATCACCCTTACCATCCTTTTATCCTAACACATAAGCTCTCAACTCTCTCATCATCCTCACCAAAGGCAAGCTCAATACATGCTATGTGCTGTGCCACATAGATGGTTACTCCACCATGGTGCCTTCCTAGTCTGTCTCTTCTCCAAGGAGTGTGAGTGACCACAGCACAGTGAACAGGGTAGGCATACAGGACATGGCACAGCAGTTTGTGCAACAGTTCGTGCAGGCAGGGCGAGCAGGAAGGTGTGGCCTCACTCCCATCAGCTCAGGAGGACAGGTTAGGTATGGTTTCCATACAGAAAGCCAATGACCTCTTGGGCTGCATTGAATGCAGTATGGCCAGCAGGTTGAGGGAGGTGATTCTGCCCCTCCACTCCACTCTGGTGAGACCCTCCCTGGAGTACTGCATCCAGTTCTGGGGTCCTCAGCACAGGGAGGACATCAACCTGTTGGAGCAAGTCCAGAGGACAGCCATGAAGATTATTAGAGGGCTGGAGCACCTCTCCTATGAGGACAGGCTGAGAGAGTTGGGGTTGTTCAGCCTGGAGAAGAGAAGGCTCTGGGGTGACCTAATTGCAGTCTTCCAGTACCTGAAGGAGGCTACAAGAAAGATGGAGAGGGACCATTTACAAGAGCATGCTGTGACAGAATGGGGTTAATGGTTTTAAACTGAAAGAGAGCAGATTTAGATTAGACACAAGGAAGAAATGTTTTACAGTGAGGGCAGTGTAACCATTAAACAGGTTGTCCAGAGAGGTTCTGGATGCCCCATCCGCAGAAACATTGAAGACCAGATTAGATGGGTCTCTGAGCAACATGCTCTAGTTGAAAATGTCCCTGGTCCTTGCAGGAGACATGGACTAGATGACCTTTAAAGGTCCCTTGCCACCCAAACTATTTATTCATTCCATGAAATGTGTTGAATGAATTCAGTCTTTACAAGACACACTATGTCATCAGGTCACAGCCATCACTATTCATTTTATTTCTTCTCCTCTTCTTTTAACCAGTTTCTCATCTCATTATACCACATCATCGTTTATTCCCCTTCCCCCTCCTCAATTATTTCTTTTTTTCAGCGAATCTCTGTATTCTAGGTTATAGAGGTAGAAGACAAATAAAAATGGTGGAGGAGTTAATTCATTTTATGAAAAAATCATTTTTCTTAGCACTTGAGGAATGGTAATGGCTAAGATACTAAAGTACCAGATTTATGGTATTTATTTATATTCTATAAGTTGATGAAATGGTGTGACACAGAACTTCCTGGTTCAAGTTTATCTCTGGTGTAACTCTACTTGATCCAAAATAGAGTTGCAAGAATGAAAATTACACTCTAGGCTTGACTAATTTTACTCACCATGTGCTTAAAAAGCTACATTTTTGTTTCATGAACATTTTCTGAACAGAATACTTTAACAGACTTCAGAAAGCTTAAATATTAGCAAGGTGAAAACTATGTCTAACAGCAGCAGCTGTAGCAGGGCATCAATTTCTGTACAGAAGAGGAATTTAAAAATTAAAATACATTGGTATTTGTTACTGTCATAAATGCTGTTGAACTATCCAGTATTTAAATTAATAATTTAAGTGTTTGCCTAATGAACTGGACTTGATTACATTAAGACATTCTCAATTAGTTCTGACAGATCATCCTCTGAATTAGAATACAGAATCCAAATAGTTTATGGATTCCTGGTCAAAGTGTTTACTGACTGAATACTTTTTCAACAATTAAAAACAGTCTTGTTCTATAGCAAAAATGCTTAAAAAGCAATGAGTGAGAAAGTCACGAAAAAAATAGAAACAAAATAGGAAGCAAGGGTAGCAAATTCTCCTCTTAGCCGTCCTGTCAGCTGGAAATTGGCAACCACAGTAAGTAGAAACACGAAGTGACAAGTAGTGGAAGAGACATGCTACCTCTGACAGCTATTAAAAGCATGTTAAGAGGTTAGAACTGGCTGATACATAAACCTTTGTAATATCTTTCACTAAGATAACTGGAAGTTTTGAAGAAAGACAAAAGAATAAGCCATAGGCCTCTGTCAGATTACAAGAAATCAATGCACAGTTTTGCCTCAGACCAACAATATAGTGAGACATACTGAGCCTCAAAACTATAGATAGTTCAAAGAATTTACTAGGTTATCTCAACCTGTTGTTCTTATTCACTGCACTGGATTAGGTTTTCAAGGTGCTTTAGGTATTGGACTGGACCTGTGATATTTCACTTCATTTCAGAGCAGTTTACAGACCTCATTTAGGTCTTTGATTTTATAAGGAAATGAAAAACTTCCACTAGTTGGAGTTAAATTTTCATACCATATGTTAACACTACTTTCCATCCTGTTTGCTTTTATTCATGTAGCAGTTTATCTCTGGGCAATCTCTATTCTTTGGAAAATCAAATTACAGTTTTTTCTTTACTCAGTTAAATATCAAATGTCTATAGTAGGACTGGGTTAAGGAACTATTACAAATGGAAAGCAAGAAGATAAGTAATTACTCATCAGTCCTATCAGTGTCAGGAATGAACAAGCCAGAGACATGACGATAGCTAGGAAGGCAACTGTGAATAGTTTCGGTTTCCTTGAAAATTGTATTTTAATTTATTCTCTAAATATTTCAGAAGGATAGTTAGAGATATTTTATGTAAAACTAAAATAGCGTATAGGGAAAATAGTCATATTAGCAGAAGTCACTTTCTACTCTTTGTCTTAATACTATGTTTTTTACTAAGCTTAAAATATGAGTACTGTCTGTTTTTCAGAGGGATTAGCATCCTTAATCCTCTGGTTAGCTTTTCATAAAATTATACCACTGCTTATATTATGTCAATAAGGTGAGTCCTCATTTATCTTCCTTGTAGTTTGTCTAATTTCAAGGGGGGGAAAAAACAACCAAAAAATTACACCCCAACCTTATCCTGTGAGAATTTCCTGAGGGAAAACTGGTGCTAATATTAAGCCACAACTGTTTTTCCACTGTCAGACAAGTAGCCACGTATTCACATACGCATTTAAAACCTGAGATCGCGTAGGGAGGTGGGGAAGTATGCTGGAGAACTTTCTGTTCAAGAACATGCCACCTCCTACTCACATTTTCTACATCATTCATCATGCCCAGCTCTAAGCTTATTGCAGGTTTGCAAAAATATGAAGCTGTTCTCATAGTTAATAATTTTCCTGGATATTTTCATCTGCAGATCTCTACATTCGTGACATTCAGTCAGAGCACTTCCCTGTCAATGCCATACTGTTAATGTGGACAACTGTCGTTCAGCATCTGCTAAACTGGGGATGGCAGCTCATCTTCTAAAGCTGATGTATTTCACTACTGAGAGTCATACTAAAGGTCATTTCATGGAAACAGTGATTAGGCCAAATCAGCTTGGTCTCATTTTATCTCACCAGGGAACCTGACACATGGTGTCTTATCTCTGGCAGACCAAGAAAGCACAGCAGAGAGAGATTGAGAGAAATATTTGGGTACTCAGAATTCCACAGAGAATTCTACACATGTCAGAGCAGAAGAGCTTCAAAGCATAAAAGGTGCAAAACATTTGTGACTTGCAGGAGGACAGTTCAGATCTTTTAGCCTTTAGGCAGTCCCTTACCATTACTGGGATGTTCTCAGGCTTTAACTCTTTCTGCTTGTTTGCTTGTGCACCAGCGAATGAAGTCATACCTTGCCTTCCAGTCCAATCCAGACTGGATGTATAGCTAATGTTCTTAGACACAACAAGCACAGTTCATGTGTCCTGAAGAGTTTTTATCTACACTCTCTGTACAAGCATAAATATGTAGGCAGGTTACCAATAAATAGCACAAAAATTACCATTTCCCTCATTTATTTGTGTACATTAGTCTACTAAAACATATATAATCAATTGCAACATTTTTTCTCAAAAGAACTAAACCACATTGTTGTTAGAGAGCATAACTTGAAAATTTTTTCCCACATTTTTGTATATCTAAATTTCATACTGGATTCTTTGCTTTACAGTAAAAAACGCTACACTGTTCCTTTCATATTCCCCCTATATTACTTAGAAAAGTTTGTAGATATTTGTGGCGTTGTCCATGCAAGAATGAGGAATACCTAAATGCCTAAAAATAGCAACTTCCTGATTTTTTAAAAAAATTGCTAAACAATTACAATCATTCACAGCAAAAATAGTCATTGAAAGATTTACAATGTAGAAGCATTAACAGTTATAAGGATAGAAATTAAATGTACTGCACTGAAAAGTAAGTAATTATAAGAAAAAGAAGAACCCCAAATTTAATCAGACCACAAGAATTCAATATTTCTAAAAGCATAAGAAAAACCATTAAAAAAAAAAAAGGAAATTCTGGATAAATTTCAAAGAGAACTTTGACATAGCCTGGGAAATGCTTTTCAGAATGACTCAAGATTTATCACAGCAATGTCTTCTATTCAGTTTGCTAGAGAACAACACAATATTTGGTGCATCTTAATCAACATAAGACAATATCAAAGAATAAGACAAAACACACACAAATGCAATTTAAGTTATCAATGCATTGTTTTAAACTTAAACTAGCATAATTTCATTGAGAGCATTCAATTTACCCGCACAAAGCTAAATAATGCAAAAGGAAATCAAGAAAGAATTCAACTATGATTTAACAGGGTCAATTATTTTCTTTTACTTGAGAAGTAAAAGAACGGGCCTTTTTTAGTGAAATTATTGTTATTTTGGGATCTGGGGTCTAACTTTGGAGCATTTTCTTTAACTGAAGACACAATAGACCATGCCTGTTTCTTGCATGAAGTGACTGCTATTTCTTTCATATGTTTATTTCTTTTAAACACTTTGTAAGCAATTCATCATTATCAGTTTTATTAAAACACTACTCTTATTTTGAATTTTACAGATAATTGGCTGTGAGTAACATAATGTGATTACAATAATTTTACTAGTACTGAGTCAAAGGCAAAACTCCAGCTAACTCTGAGTCAGAATTTTGTCTCTTTCTGTTGATTTGTTTACAGCTATTTGTAGTATAAACTATTAATTCATACAAAAGATAATATCTGTTAATCACTGGATAGTGTTTATGATTACAAAATTAATTTAAGCAGAACTATATAGTCTAACATAATGTTTTCTTACTACTTAACAATGTGAAGTATTGGGAGGCAGAGTTTGGCCACAAAATCATAAACAGTTTGAAAAGGAGTCTTACATTGGCTAGTCCAGGTCCAGCAGTATGCGTGACCAGGGTTTTCAAAACACTGGGCACTCAATAGCTTCCAGCTGCATACTTCTAAAAGTTGGAGATTAAAACAGGAAACAAATCAAAACAAGAACTCCTAATTACTGGTCACTTCAAAGTATTTGAGATGTGAACTAGTGGTTGCCTTGCACTTCCAAAAGTGTTAGTCAGTCTGTTTGGAGGTCAAAATACGCTGGTGAAAATGTGAGAATAATCGGTAGTGCTGACCAAGCACTTTCTATATAAATTTACCAAGCCAGGTTTTCAGATAAGAAACAGGAATCAATAATAAACGAGACTTGGAATGTTCTTGGGCAGTCTTTTTCGTCCAATTTCACATTCTGTATACCCTCAAGCTCTCATATTTCAGGTGTGCAAGGAATGTAAAATCAGAGCTCTGTTGAAATCTTCACAAATTATCTTCCCACACAATCAACCTATAAACCCTGTTAATATTCCACATTGCCCTCATCGTACCCAAACCCTCTCCCATCCCACTGTTTTCCATTTCATCACAGTGCTATTTTCAAAAGCCAGTACAACATTGAAAATTAATACAAGCAACTTCCAAAAGAATACAGATAAAACTGAAATGGTGGTTTTCTTTTTCTGTTTATAACGTGTTCACTACATTCGTCTAACTTACAAAGTTGCCCTGCAGAAACTTTGCCAGAGTTTAAGCCTTCAGTTCAGTTTTCTTATGTGGACTCAGCTTCATACTTATTTACAGAAAAGTGTCCAGTATTTCCATCTTCATTTGACTCCGTTATCAGTTTAATTTATTTTCATGATGCTTTGCCAAAGCTACTATTTAAGCAGGACAATTTAGAAATTCTGTTTGACAGTTCCTTTCCATTTGATATATACATAACTCAAAAGCAGAAAACACTTGGCCATTTTTAAGCTTCTGTTAAAAATGTGATGACATCTAAACTGTATATTCTTGAATATTCTCCACTACCCACTGCCACCTACTGCAGAATTAGGAGCAATGCAAATAGACCTACTTTCAAGAAACTCTGAAGTTGAATTGTAAATATAAACTTAAATGCTTAGCGTATAATCTATGCAGATATATGCAGTGATATATATGCATTATGGACTATTTTAGACCTGAACTGAGTAGAATGGTTAGAATAACAAATGGTTAAGCAGTGTTAGCTTAAATCTAAAAGCTAAATTGTTTATCTGAACAGGTGTCACTTTTTTTTCCATACATAATCAGTTGCACCGGTTCTAAAACATTTGTATAAATTATTAGGTTTTGTTTTATGTTTATTTTTCAATTTAAAAATCCTTTGAAGTAGTCAACCTTTCCGTGCTTCTTTAGGGTTTAATGCATTTGATCTCTAAAATGCAATTGCAAATGTGAAACCACCCCAGCTGAGACAGAGGGCTTGTAGAACTGCTTCAGCCCCATCTTTTTGTCAGGTGAATTACTTCCTAGAACTTAATGTCAAGTTCCATAGGTTATGTAAGGAAGTATGTCATTTTAGGCTTATTTTTCATATCAAAGAAACAAAAAATCAAATTTGCTGAGAGTTAAACAGGCAGCAGCTTAAAATGCGGCTGTCTCTTCGCCAATTTTTCTTTGCCAGTATTCCAACTATAAGCTTTTAGATCCATAGCAATGAATTTAGTATATTTATCTATGGTAATAATGTAAGCTTATTTTCCCTGTAATTTTTTTAAAATACATTATTTTAAATTGAAATTTTGTGGCAAAATGGATCTCCCTAGTCCTCAAACTTACAAGTTGTATTACATCCTGCATTTTCTTTTTAATTCTTTAAAACTATGAAAAATCAATTATTTTCTAAGCAAATGTTTTCTGTAAGAGGTGTATTCTTCCAGGTACAAAGACATGAAAGATTACTTTACTATTTCTTGGCTTCATGTTGGAATGCATATCAGTTCTGACTTTTTGCAAATTGGTTTTTTTAAACTTCTTATCCACTGAAAAATTTTAACAAAGATTTTATGTTACACATTTAAGAGAATGATATGTCTTACTGCTCAGACATAACACTAGTAGTGTAATTGTTAATCACATAAGGAATATGTACATTAAAGCTGCTGCTTCTGTTTAATGCCTACATGACTATATCACCAGTACCTTGGGTAAGAAATAGGTGTAGACCAAAGGTTCTTAACTACAAATCTCTTCTAAAAAATCCTTCAGTATAAAATACAAAATATTTGTTTGCTTACAGAACCTAATAGATCTTTAAACAGTGCTTGAAGGAATTAGAAAAAGATATGTTATAAAACCCTTTTTTGACTGTTTATAATTTCATGTTTGTTATTACTATAAATACCTATAGGTTAAAAAGTAAGCAATAAAAACATTTCTTACATTTTTATCTATATATTTATTATTTCTTCTCGTAAAAATTTTAAAACCAGTATCTCTTGATTCTAGTTGCAGTTTCCTCGTGGTTTGAGATTTTTGTTTGGAAAGAATGAAAAGAAGTTGCTCTAAAAACAATTTTTTCTTTTATTCAACAACTCAGAACTAGTAAAGACTATTTAATAGATATGAGCAATGTTAGACTACACTAACTTGAAAGAAACAAGAACATGTACACTAAGTCTTAATCCCATTGGGTTCAATGAAAACTTTCCTCTTAACATCAAAGAAATCAGGATTTGGCCTTTATGTCAACATTAACCCCTGTACCTTGGCTTCCCCACTGGACCTGGCACAAAGCAGTATGTCTTCTGAATGCACATGGTAACAGGATACATTTTTGTGCTTCACACATCAGAAAATGTTAAGGATCTTGCATGAGGACGGATTGTTTTGTTTCTACCAAAAGCATCAAAATAGTCTTGCTTAATATTTTTTACTATTAATTTATTGCAATTATCACAACACTTCATACAAAGCAACATGAATATAATACTGAGTCTAAATTTACAGCAATACATCACTGCCACACTCAGCTTCATACATTTGCCATCAGGAGAAATGATAGGTTCCTTTCTCTTTCTAGTGCATATCAACAGCAAAGAATTATACACTCCATGCAATTATCCTATTGTTATTTATTGAATAGCTTAGGTTGGAAACAACCTTAAAGATCATCTAGTTCCAACCCCCCTGCCATGGGCAGTGACACCTTCCACTAGACCAGTTTGGTCAAAGCTCCATCCAGTCTGGCCTTGAACACTTCCAGGGATGAGGCATCCACAACTTCTTTGGGCAACTGTTCCAGTGTCTCATCACCCTCATGGTATAGCATTTCTTTCTAATATCTAATCTAATCCTATTACTCTTTTTGTGAAATGTGAGCAGTATGGCCAGAACTCAAGACTCTCTTCCTCCTTTTTCTCTTTTCACACTCTTCCCATTCCCTCAGACTTTTTTCCTAATCCAGAAGCTAAGACTTGATTTGCCCTGGAGACCTATGGCCTATTCCCATTCCCCTGTCAGGCTTTTAAATGCTTCTATTTGATTCTATTATACAGCACTGCAGGAACTAAATTATTTCAAGATGAGGACTACTTTTGTTGTAGGGGGAGATGAGGGAAGAATTCTTACCCTCTGAAAGGGTACTCTCCTTTCTGAGGATCACTTTCTAGCTGGTTACCTTCAGTAAAAGATGACATACTAATTGTCTTTTCCCAGTTCTGGCATTGCCTATGTCCAACATTTCACACATCCTGAGTAGTCAGAGATAGTGGTTATGAAGAATAACTAGGGAAACTCAAAGAATATATGAGTGTTGATCAAGGACTCTATCCCTTTCTTTTTAAAATTGCCCTGGTATCTTGCTTATTCATTTGCTCTTGAAACAAACAGTTTGGGTGCACCCTCATCATGTTTGCCAATGACACCACACCATGTGGTGTGGTCAACATCCTGGAGGGAAGGAATGCTATCCAAAGGGATCTTGACAGGCTTGGAAGGTGTGCTCATTTGAACTTCATGAAGTTCAACAAGGCCAAGTGTGAGGTCTTACTTCTGGGTCAGGGATAGTCCAAATGTGGACACAGGCTGGGCTTGTGTGGGTTGAGACAAGTTCTTCAGAGAAGGACTTGTGGATTTAAATCCTGGTGGATTTAAATATATAGCCCAGCAAGGTGTGTTGCAAGCCCAGAAAACCAATTGCATCCCAGGCTGCATCAAAAGAAGCATGGCCAACAGGCCAAGGGAGGTGATTCTGCCTCGCTACTCCACTCTGATGAGACTCCATCTGGAGTGCTGCATACAGCTCTGGAGTCCCCAACTCAAGAAAGATGAAGATCCATTGGAGCAAGTCCAGGGGAGGACCAGGGGCCTGGAAGACCTCCCTTATGAGGACGGGCTGCGAAAGTGGGGTTGTTTAGCCTGGAGAAGAGAAGGATCCAGGGTAAACTTATAGCACCTTCCAGTACCTAATGTGGGCTACAGCAAAGATAGGGAGGGAGGCCTTTATCAGGGAGTGCAGAGATAGAACAAGGAGTAATGATTTTAAACTGAAATAGACCAGGTCTCGATTAAATATTAGGAAGAAACTCTTTACTGTGTGGGTGGTGAGACACTGGAACAGGTTGCCCTGAGAAGTTGTGGATGCCCCATCCCTGGCAGTGTTCAAGGCCAATTTGGATGGCTTTAAGTAACCTGGCTTAGCAAAAGTGTCCATGCACATGGCATGGTAGTTTAAATGAGACGATCTTCAAAGGTCCCTTACAACCCAAACTATTCTATGACTTTATAACTCTATGATTTGCATTCACTACCTACTTCCAAGCACACCTACTGTCTGTGGCATCCATTTCTCCCCAGTTTGTCTATCTATTTTTTCAGAAAATAATGATTTTGGAAAATATTCCTACACTGCCTCAAAACTGAATGTTTTTTCCATCATTTGACTTTTAAATAAAATTTGAATCTGTGTTTTACTGCTTTTTAATCATCTACGGATAGAAATGTTTAAAAAAAAAGTCTTGATACATACTAGTTTAATTTAGATTCAGATAACAAAAATTTTGAATTTTCAGTAACAAGTCTGTAAAACTGTAATGGTTGCAGAGTTTTTTGAGGCTCAAGATAATTACAGTATACAGGATAACGTAAAATATAATACTAGCACCGTATGTCTATTCAGAAAATCTTCATCCCTTGACAGATGTTCGAACACAGTCTTTTCATAAACTGACATACAAAAATAGGTGATTCTCTTAATGGATACAAACAGCATGATAAAGACCTCAAAGAATATAACCTTTCAAATCATATTCCATGCAAAACCTTAAAAATGTGGTAGATTCACAAATGTTCATGGATTATGCTCATAGAAGGCTTTAAAGATTAATGTGCACACAGAAAAACAAAAACTGTTATGAAACAAGTTAATATAAACTACCAAGTAACCTCTAATAATTAGATAGCAACAGGTTTCATTGCATTTATTCTGATTCTTGTATACAAAAGTTTTGGCATTCAAACTGAATTTATCCCCCACACCATTTGGAGGACTTAATATTGCATAAGACCTTACAGGTCTGAGAAGGAATTCACTGCTGTACATGGCCAAGGTGTCCCTGGCCACCCAGGAGTGCTGCAACACTGTTCTTTTGGGGGCCTCTATTTCAATTCACAGAACAGCAGTTACAATTCCAGCTCATCTTCTAACATGGAATTTCTAGCAAAGGGAAACCATTCAACAGTTAATACCTTCCTTTTCTCCCATTATAGTCTTGTGCACTTGCCTATCTGGGACTCACACAAAAAAAACTGTTCTATCCTGCAGAAATAGATAATATCTTACACCTCATTGAATGTGAAACTGAGAAGCTGAGTTCAGGTGAACTTCTTTGGCAAATGTAGTTTGGGATTGGGTTCTCCTCAGTTTCTGCAAAGCTTCCAGAAAGACATACAACAGTTTTATCAAGAAGCTGTGGAGTTGTGTTTTCTTTTCTTTCCTTGTAAGGAATAAAGCATTCTATTGAACTGTAATATATTAAGATATGTGTATATATATATTCATAGTAAAAATACCTATCTTTTGCAATGTTGTTTTTGATGAAAAAATGCTTCATTAATTCCAGTTTTTGCCTTCAGATATTTTTGTCTCTTATCTTACAATGTATCCTTTCTTTTTTTTGCTTTGTTTTGTTGGGGTTCTGTTCTCCCTATGCTAGTCTTACCTAGAAAATGTTATTTAAAGAGACAATATTTTTTCATACTCTGTAATAAAACAGATGGTATTTTAAAAGCATGCACCACATACCTGGGTATAAATTGCAGTAGTAGAAAACAAAAAGAGACTCATCACTTTTTTGTGTTTCACTTAAGATTGACTGTAGACTGGCTGTAATATTCCATATATATTTAGGCTTTCCTGGTCCTATGTATTTAGGTCCATAGACCTATGCAACCATTCTGAAAAATGAGGTTCACATTTCAGCACTGTCCTTTCTTCTTTGAACACCCACACCACAGCCTTAATCCTAGAGTAACTGAACTGACTAGACGGCCAACATGATTTCAGAATGTGTAGAGTGAACACAATATTTCACATTCCTCACACCCAGGTCATATTATGGCTTAATCCTTTCTTTCTTAGAAATAAATTTCTATAAATAATTTTCTGCCCTATGAATTGCACTACTTGGAATACTCTGTTTCTTCCCCCTTCCACTTCCAACCCTGTGCATTATCACACATTGCCCTGTGCATGAATTATTGTATTTCTCTCTCCTCTGTAGTAACCAGCACCCATTCATTTAGAGTCATCTTAAAATTTTACATTTTCCTCATGACAAAAATGCAAGCAAATCCAAAGGTAATTTTAAAAGCCTAACATTTAATCAGTCTGCACTAATGCCATTGTCCTCCACTGCTGGCTGCACCTTAATAAGGATCATTCCATTTCTCCTAAACTAAGAAGTTTAGATCAAGAACCACAAAATTGTTTTAGATACTATTTTTTATTTATTTGGAAAAGAGACACCAAAATACTTGAAGACCAAAACACGTTTAAGGACTTGCAATCAGGTTCTTGAGCTGAAACAGAACCTCTTGTTTTAGACTGAGGTAACCTTCTCAGCAACAAGCATAGGGAAAATATGAAGAATAATTGCCAGTCAATGTGCAAATATTAATAGCATTCAGTTACAACCTGGCCATTCTTCTATGATATTGATAAGTATTTCTCAGGAACTATATAACAGAAGCTGTGTTCCTACTGATTATTAATTGTCCTCTTCAATCAGTGTAGACAAGTTTTCTGTGTCGTAACTTTATAGGGAAATAACACCCATCTTTGTTATAACTGATGAAGAGAAAATGGTTATGCAAAAGTTACTTGCACACTGTGTAGATGAATATCAGACACAGACTGGAAACAGCACTAGAAAAAGACAATATGACCATGAAAGGTAAGTAAGAGCCATTACAAACCAAAAAATGCAAAGCAAACCATGAAAACTCTAAATCAGATCTGAGTTTGACTTCTGTGTCAGTCTCTGCCATGCTGCTGTGGATCTGAGCTGAATAACTTTTCAGACTTAATGTAATTATCTACAAAAGTGTTTAATATTACATCCTGGAGTTCTGCTCTTCTAAAAGAGCATTTTCTCAGCAATCCATGTTAATAATACAGTTTACTTTTTCCCTTGTGCAATACTTGAGTTTATGAGATAAAATCAAAACCATTGACTATGGATATACTGAAAGATGCATTTCATAACCTAGCAACAATTTATTCCCACTAACATCTCTCAGCAAGTAAACGTTAAGTTGAATGTAGCTTCTTGGCAAAAAAAGATCAGAGGCATTAAAAAGGCATAAGCATATAACTAAAAACTCTTGTATCTGCTTTTCCTTCTCCAATGAGCAGAGAAACACATACATGCACAGAAGATTGTCTTTACTCCCAGGTCTTCTGCCTCTCCTACAATTCACAATCCTAGTCACCTGTTTGCCAAGTACTTGAAATATAGGTATTCAGAATATATCATCCCCTTCACGTGGGTATCCTGGCTGTGAGTATCATGACAGTAATCCAGAGAGTGTGCATTGCTGGGACCTGAGTTTGATGCAAAGTCTTTCTGGTCTCAGATGTACTAATCAGGTGATAATCTTTTAACAGATGTGCAGCTATTTCCCTCAGCTAAAAAAGGATAAATCTAGATTTAGCTAGTTATTGCAGCCAGCTCTAAAATAGCTATCTATATAATTAGCAATAGCGGCAATGAAAACTTGCAATTGTTCTAGCCTTTCCTTTGCATATGTGTTTACTAAAACACATACCTGAGGGACATGGCATGTTTTTGAAAAAACAAGCTTCTCTTCTCAGATGAAAGGGATAGAGAACTGAAGCCAATTCATGGCTTGCAATCATCATTCATCCTGGAATAAAAATGCATGTTTGCTGGTTGGCAGTACTTTGTAGTTCAAAATTCAAGAATACAGTAGATAGAGCTGACAATGAAGTAAATGTTTCCTGACAACTGGAATCTATAATACTTAAAGTGTGTGTATGGTTGTAACTTACTGAAAAAATAGCGCATCGCATTAGAAACTGTACACAGTTTCTACTAAAACATAGTATCAGATAGTCCAGCAAAAAACATGGATCTCATCAGTAAGGATATTGTGCATTTAGTTTGCCAATTTATCTTTTTGTAGAGGCAGGTTCAAGCCAACTTGTTGGATTTCACATTGCTAGTCTTAATTACAACCTGAAATGCAGGGCACAGTTAAGGGGGGAAATGAGTGCAGGGTTAGGGGGGGAAGGGAGAACAGAACTAGCTCATTCAGTGTTTGGATTGATTTGTAGTACAAAGGTACAGGTCTCTTGGTACATTTGCAAAGGATTTTTTGCCACTTTCAATCTTGTAGCATGCATATCAGGAGACTCTGAGAATCCAGGCAGCAGGATGAGGTTCTGGGGTAATTACAGGTCAGGAATCAGTGGCAGCCCTAACAGCTGGCCTTTGATTAAAGATGAAACTCAAGCCCTCTACAGAGGGCCTGACAAAGAGCTATGCAAGACTTCATACAGTGTTTGAGCCCTGAAAAATGTAACTGCAAATTCGTAAAGCCAAATGCTACAACAGCAGCCTCTTTTATAGGGCAAACCAAACAGTCCTTGCACTTCTTGCACTTATGGACAATTAATGGCCAAAATTTGTCATGATACTCAAATACTTTTTTGTTTAGCAAACGGAAATGAAAAAATATTTTGTAAGACAAAATGTTTGAGCAAATGAGGAATTTGAGATGCTGCTTTGCAGAATTTTACGACAGAAAAATAAAAAATTTCCTGCCTTTTTCCCCCCTCACCTGTGTTATTGTTATAGCGTTCATTTATCTTGGCATCTAGATATGGGAACCTAGCACCCTATTTTCTAATCTGTTCATCCAGACGTGATTTCCTCTTTCAAATGTACATGCAAGTTCCTCAATGCAAACAAAAAGGAAAAAGAAAAAGCATAAACAAACACTTCCTAAGTCACTACTGATACTACAGCAGGAGTCAGAAGGGATAAGCAATACCAAGAGTATAGGGTGCTGTACATGCAGGTACCATGACAAGCAACTCATAGCCTGTATGATCATCATTCACAAAGGGTAATAAGTCACCAATGAGCACAAAGTAAATCCAGGGAAGAACCAGAAGTATGTTTTCTAGTCTGCTGCCTTTAGCATGAGGTCATTGTGCTTCTTTATAGGTGTGTGCACAAGTGACAATGGAATTTAAAGAGTATGTGAAAATTATGGATTACAAAAAGAATCTAAAAATCACAGTGTCAGTTCCCTTGTATTACAGCTTTCAGAAGGGACCTTTCCAATTTCCTGTCAAACTGGTATAAGAACCAAGCAGGAATACAGCATAAGTGACAATATGTACTGAAGCATAGTCTATATACTGATCTTGGAATACATATAGGAGACATTTTAATTTGCATGCTCTTTTGTAAAAGAGTTAGGAATCAACCATACACAATAATGGCAAGGTAGGGAGGCTCTTCACTGGTCCAGTGATAAAACCATGCATTTGTAACTGATGGGCACAAGAACATTCTGCTGAAAACTATATATATTAATGTTTTATGCACATGGAGTCTGAGAAAGAGCAATAAAACACTGCATTAATGTTATAGATTAACTTGACAAGACAGCTGATCCCATTGTGCTCACATTAAGTGAATATGAGGTTCACTGAATGTTAACACAGAGAAGGAATTATTTTCTGAAGAGGCTGCTCAGATAAATCCTGGTCAAAGTATTATTATCCTCACATGTGAAAGCAATCTCTTGAAATGATATACAAGTTATATTTTCAATTTTCATTAATTTTTCTGACATTGATCTTATCAACTTGTGTTTAAAGTCTACCCCTACAGGCATTTTTGTAATAGTACAAACAGTATGTAAGTAAGACTAGGACAGTGATTGTCCCTCTATATTCAGCACTGGTGAGGCTGCACCTTGTGTACTGTGTTCAGTTTTGGGCTCCTCACTACAAGAAAGACATTAAGGTGCTGGAACATGTCCAGAGAAGGGCAATGAAGGTGGTGAGGGGTCTAGAGAGTAAGTCACATGAGAAGCAGCTGAGGGAGCTGGGGATGTTTAACCTGGAGAAAATGTGGCTCATGGATGACCTTATTGCTCTCTACAAATACCTGAAAGGAGGTTGTAGCAAGGTGAGGGGTAGCATCTTCTCCCAGGCAACTAGTGACAGGACAAGAGGACATAGCCTCAAGCTGAACCAGTGGAAGTTCAGGTTGGACATCAGGAAGAATTTCTTCATTGAAAGGGTTGGCAAGCATTGGAACAGACTGCCCAGGGAGGTGGTGGAGTCACTGTCCCTAGAGGTGTTCAAGAAACAACTGAATATGGTACTTAGTGCTATGGTCTAGTTGACAAGGTGATGAACAGTCCAAGGGACTGGATGACCTTCTAGGTCTTTTCCAACCTTGATAGTTCTATGATTCTATTCTACTTTCCATATTTTGTGTTCCTTGTAAAAATGAGAAAATAAATGTAAAAAACATGAGTAAAATCATATAAGAAAATTAAATTAGTAAAAAACACTCAAGTAAGTAAAATGATAAGGAAAATCCTAACTATTTTATATCAAGTTCCTTTTGGAGATACATGTGAAGACTTGCAAGGTCACTTGTAAGGAGTGGTTTTATACAATATTTCTTTGTTAACTCCTAAACCTGTTCATATACACACTTTTCATAGTCACAATGGCATGAATTATTTTGCATTGGCTTATTGTCATCCCCTTTGGATATTGAGAATTCTTCAGCCATGTATGCTTATGTTTAGTTTTTCTAGTGTACACAATCTAATAAGATTACACATGATCGTGGAGCTGGAAATGAGCTATTTTTTTGTGGCGAAATACTTCTGATATTTCAGTAGCACAACATGGAAAATAATTATCACGTAACCTTAGAAGCAACAAATATTTTAAAAGGAAATAAATGTAAAATTCTTTCTAAAATAGTCTTTCCATTGTTTTAACTAGAAACTGGCATGCGATGCATGAGACGTAGAAAGTAAAGTTGTATAGGAAAGGAATCATACCTTTTCAGAGTGTTGGCTAACTTAAAACAAACAGCTAAAAAAACCCAAACAAAAACTCCAAACAAACAAACAAAAAAATGCTAAAATTGAGCACTGTGGAGGACAACAAAAAGGGCTTTATTAATAGGTTAATGTGCTGGTTTGAGTTGGAGTAGAGTTAACTTTCTTCATAGAGGCTAGTATGAGGCTATGTTTGGGTTTTGTGCAGGACACAGAGTTGATAATGCAGAGATGTTTTTGTTATTGCTGAGCAGAGTTTACACAGAGTCAAGGCCTTTGCTGCTTTCCGTACTGCCACGCTGGCAAGGGAGTTGGGGATGCATGGGAGATTGGGAGGAGACACAGCTGGGACAGGTGACCCAAACTGACCAAAGGGATATTCCATACCATATGACATCATGCTCAGTATATAAGGTGGGAGGAAGAAGGAGGAAGGGGGGACATCTGGAGTGATGGTGTTTGTCTTCCCAAGGAACCGTTACGCGTGATGGGCCCTGCTCTCCTGGAGATGGCTAAACACCTCCTGTCTTCGGGAAGCAGTGAATTAATTCCTTGTTTTGCTTTGCTTGTGTGTGCAGCTTTTGCTTTGTCTATTAAACTGTCTTTATCTCAACCCATGAGTTTTTGTAGCTTTTATCCTTCTAATTGTCTCCCCCATCCCATTGGTGGGGGAGTGAGTGAGAGGTTGTGTGGTTCTTGGCTGCTGCTGGGGTTAAACCACGACAGTTAACAGCAAAATGAGAATCAGAGATAACATCATTCTTGATGAGGTCAGTCATCACAAGAATAAGGACACAGACAAAGTGGAAATTTTCAATGCTTTCTCTGCCTCTGTCTTCGCACTGGTAATGGGACCTGAAACACCTGGAGCACTGTGTTGGAAAATTGTGACTGGGAAGATGATAAACTCCCAGCCAACCCTGAACTTGTTCAAGATCTGGTGCTCCAGCTAGATGCACATAAATCTATGGGGCCCAGTGGGATTCATCCCAGAGTACTGGAAGTGTTGACAGATGTCATTGTGGGACCTCTCTCCATTATTTTCAACAGTCTTGTGAGTCTAGACAGGTCCCAGTCAACTGGAAGCTGACAAATGTTGTCCCAGTTTTCAATCAGGTTAAGAAGGAAGACCCAGATAATTACAGGTATGACCTGGCAGAATTATGGATTTTTAATCAGGTTAAGAAGGAAGACACAGATATTTACAGGTATGACCTGGCAGAATTATGGAGAAAGTTATTCTGGGAGTTACTAAGAAACACTTGAGAGACAAGACAGTCATTGATCATAGCCAGCATGTGTTCATGAGGAGAAAGTCCTGCTTAGTTCAGTTATTTTGCTTTTATGACAAGGTCACTCATCTAGTTGACCAAAGAAAGCCAGTACATGTGGCTTTGGATTTCAGTAAAGCTTTGGTACTGTCTCTCAGTGTAACCTTCTGGACAAAATGTTTAGCACACAGGCAGAGAGTTCAAAATGGGTGAACAACTGGCTGATGAGTTAGGCTCAAAGTGTTGTAATAAGTGGGGTGGCAGTAATAAATGAGCTGGCAGCCAGTGGGGTTCCCCAGGGCTCAATTCCAGGGTGAGTGCTCTTGAATGTTTTTATAAATGATCTGGATGAAGCAAGTAAATGTACATTAAGGACACCAGTGATACAAAACTAGAAGGAGCCATGGACTCCCTTGAGAATAGAGAGGCCTTGTAAAGAAACCTGATTAGACTAGATTGCTGGGCAATCACTAACTGTAAGAAATTTAGTAAGAGCAAGGGCAGGATTCGCCACCCAAGTGAAGGTGTAAAGAAGATGGAGCCAGACTCTTTTCCATGGTGCCCAGTCACAGAGCAAGAGGCATTGGGCACCCTGAAGCACAGGAGCTTCCATCTGAACATCAGGAAACAATTCTTTACTGTAAGGGTGACAGAACACTAGAATAAATTGCCAATAGAGGTCGTGAAGTCTCCACCCTTGGAGATAACTAGAAAATAGTCTGGACATGATCCTGGGCAGCCTGCTCTAGATGGGCCTGCTTGAGCAGCAGGGTTGGGCAAGATGAACTCCAGAAGTCCCTTCCAACCTCAACCATTCTGTGATTCTCTGACTGTGTGAGAACAAAAATGAAAACTAATATTGTCATTCTAATGAACTATATTGCCAAAATTAAAATCACTGAGCTAATAGAAATTCACAGATTTTTTTGGAGCCATTATGGTGGAAATGTTATGCAAGGTCCAATGCAAAACATAAATGTGCAGTCAAAGATGATTTCTAGTCCTGAGATGAAGAATATCTCTGTTCAAATCCTAAGCAACATGTTTACAGGTGTTATATTGGATAAACTATTTAATATTTTAATCTCTCCTTGCTGCTTTTTAATGGACAATTCATCGTGTCAGAGGACAATTGATTTTACATCAGTAAGTATTTATATACAAATATATATATATACTTGATGTATTTAAACAGGAATAGAATAATATCCCTTTTGAGAATTTCAAAACTCAGTGTCAAAATAAATATCTATGAAATGATCATGTAGTACAGTGAAGAACACCACAGAAAATCTAGAAGTAGGTCACAGTAAAATGTGTTTCTCTTTACATTCCAGAATATACACCTCAGTGTATCTTTATTTTAGGTTCATAGTGTAACACCACACTTAGACGTACTGGTACAAAAGGAAGAAAAATGGAACAAGTGGTTGCTTCAATGTAAATTACAGAAGGAGTTTACAAAGGACTGAAATCCCAGGCACCATCCTCTCAATGATTGCATTAATCCCTGAACTACAGTACCTTGACCCTTCAAGTCCTGTATCTCTTTCCCAATGAATTAAGAATTCATTCCTGCAAAGTGATTTATGTTCAAAAGGGAAGGAAGATGCTGCCATTCACAACTTGCCATAGCATAAGAAGTAGGAGACGAAGTCTCAAAGAGCTTTTGTTGGAAAACAGAGCTGAGTACAAATTACCCACTTTCTGAGGAAGTATTCTAAACATTATGTGCTGCTGTAAAAAGGAGGGCAACATGAACATCACTGAATTCACTTTAAAAGGAAAGAGCAAGATTGGACCAATTCATTGAAGGAATGCCTGGAGTCACCTATTTTGAGCAAAGATGAAGTCTGTGATTCCCAAAGGAACTGAGGTTGGCTGTAAGTCTGACTTAGAGCCTTAAAATTACATTTTATTTCACATTCTCCACTTAGATTCAATAGTTATAATTCATAAAATTAGTTGTTTCTTAATCCATGAGATATAATTTATAACATAGGTTGTTTCTTTCCTCATGCCTCTCCATCATGATATGCCAGCCTTTCTCTTCCAGTGTGGGAATACAGGCAATCTGCTATTCTCAACACATATTTGTGACTTTGGTCAAAGTCAGGGTATTTTCTTTCAAGATGCCAACACCAATCAGGGAGTTAAAGCAAAAATGTCCCATGGCTTTCATGGCTCTTACTACCAATATTACAACAACTACTAGGGATAACGAAGTAACAGCTTTTTTAATCAAAATATAAAACACATAAGCATAAATAGGGGAATTTGCTGCTGCTGTGAGAGTCCACTGATTCTGCTGGAGATATCAGGAAAAAAATGTGTCCAGAATGTCCATGTTATCTGAATTATGCTTCATTAAACACCAGACCTCTTCCAACTGCCCAAGTCAATCTGGTAGAGAATTGATGATGGTCTGTGCTTAATTATAGAATATTTTCTGAAGTAAACAATATGAAATAATTGTATGTCTCTGTTAACTAATGAGACAGAGTGGATACATTTACTCCTCTCTCTTGATTTTATCAAATGTTGGAATTAATTTTTAAAGTAACTGCTAAAGTAAATAAAAGTGAAGCGTTGACTGATAAGGGCAACACCGAAGGAATCCTTTAGGAATATCAGCACGAGGCTGGGTGGAATATCACTTAAAATTCTGACCCATATTTGGTATAATAGTTAATACTTTCCCTCTGTTTGAAAAATTAAGGTCTCATCCATCTACCATGAATTCAATTGAGAAAAGAAAGGAACTGGCTACTATGCAAACAAATAACCTTGTGAAATAGAGATCATCAGATAGGGACACTGACCTGTCAGTATTTGCAGGGGCTAATTTAGTATGTTTAGTGGTTGCTTTTCCTAATTACAGATTGTTTCAAATATGTTCTGAGATAAAGGGGTGCTAGAACACCATGGCATGTGTCATTGTTGCCATGCTACTCTACAGTTCACTGGAATTAACTTGTGACTTAATTTTTTTTATAACACCAGCATTTCCGTCTTTCTGAGCAAAAATGAGTGCACTGCACAGTAGCACATACTCTCCTATTATGAGCTACCTTTTATACTCTGAGGTTTATCTCATTATTTAGATTTGACCATTCTGCACCTTGCCCTATTTTTATCCAGCAGAAGTTAATAGAAGTAATTTCATTACAAAGTTTTGAACTCTGAAAAAAATGCTGCAGGAAACAAATGTTTTATGAAAAATTAAACTGTGGAGACAGTTTTCCTTCCAGAAACATCTGACATAAAACGTGTTTATCAGCCCTAGTGTGTATTTATAAGCTAAAATAATTAAAATGCTCTAACAATTAAAGAAACAGATGTAGATGTGGGAAAGGACTGTAGCATATGTTTAGAATCATGTGAGCATGCTCCTATTTGTGAAAGATACTCTGTCAACATTTTTTTAAATGTAAAGCCAGCATTTCAACCACAATTATTAAATGTGGCTACAGTCAGAAAAAGTTACTAGGCAAAAGTCTTATTTGGTAGATCTGTTCTCCATATGTAGTTAGTCCAAATGTACTCACTTAAGTGATAAAAATAA
Organism: Acanthisitta chloris; assembly: GCF_000695815.1. Taxonomy (NCBI): domain Eukaryota; kingdom Metazoa; phylum Chordata; class Aves; order Passeriformes; family Acanthisittidae; genus Acanthisitta; species Acanthisitta chloris. The sequence continues at coordinate 34,342 of NW_008658950.1, forward strand.
ATTGTTACCATTTTTTACTCCTGTTAGTTCTGTCCAGCCAAATACAGCTAAGAGGAAGTGAGCTGTATTCTATTTTAACTCCTGTACCACCAACAGATGATCTAGTTGTTGAATCTGTGCTATTGATGATACCATACAAGCCAGAAAGCACACAGCTTGACTGTGCAGGAAGACATGATGCAAAGGATGTGGTTTAATTAGGCAACGGCTTTATTAACTCATCTGGCAACATTACCCAGCAATATGTCATACAGAGCAGGTCATCATTCTTTCACTGATTCTTCCAACTTATTTTGAAGGTTCCTGTCAACCTCCCCTCCTTCCAGACTAATTCCAGCTGTTGCTGGCACTTCATCATCTTCTCATAGGTACCCTCAAGGGTGCTACCTGCAAAGCTGCCATACTTTGAACCTAACCTCCCGTCGTAGCCCACTGTGACTGTTAAAAAGGTAGAGTTTCCAAACCATTGGTTTTGATCAGTGTGTGTCAGGGAGTAAGGTGGGGTTTTTTTCTTCACCCTAGACCTCATGGGAAGCAGCAAATAACACCTTATATAGAACAGGTCATAAAAAGGCATCCCTTGATGATTCACTGTCTTAAGAGAGCAATACATAGAATCATAGAATCATCAAGGTTGGAGGAGGCCTCTAAGATCATCAAGTCCAACCATTAACCTGCCACTCTGCTGGAACCCCAAAACCATGTCAGATACAGACATCTCTTAAATACTTCCAGGGATGGTGACTCCACCACCTACCTCCCTGAGCAGTCTATTCCAGTGCCTGACCACTCTAACAGGGGAAAAAATTCCTAACATCTAATACAAGAACTAAATGTGGCTTCACACTGTTACTATGATCAAAACTTCTTTACCCAGAGATTTCAAAGAACACTTTTAGATTTCAGCTTGCAAGTGAGCACTAGCAAATAGTTTAGTTTCTCTGTGTGAAGATGAATGAACATTAGCACAAGATGCCCAGAGAGGCTGTGGAGTCTCCATCCCTGGGGATATTCAAAAGTTGTCAAGATATGGTTCTTTGCAGGCTGATGCACGTGACTCTGATAGTGCAGGGGGTTGGGCAGGATGTCCTTCAGATGTCACTTCCAACCTCAGCTCTTCTGTAATTCAGAGTACAGACACGAATTGGGTGCTAAGTGGCAAAATTAATAGATTTCATAGGTGATCAAATGGCAATATATACATTGTCTCACAGACAAGCTGCCATTCTCATTTCTAAATTTTATACTTTTCCTAGCAACTGAGAAACTCAAAATTCACACATTATTATGGCAGTTAGGTTTCCTGAAGAATTATTGACCTTTTGTGCAGATAATAGAATGCAATTGGCAACTGCATGAGAATCTTTAGGTATAACTAGCTGCTGGCCAGAAGTAATTTGATGGATCAAAAGAAAACAAGCAAACAAAAATTCACACAGACAACCAACTCTATGTCTCAACTTCAAAGCCTCATCTATTATGCTTGGAAACATTATTTTTTGTTCCTTTCTGATTATTTGCATAAATATATTGTGTATTCCTTTTTATACAGATACATAAGAAAATATTGCAGGCACTAGTTTGGTATTTGAAACTGGTATCTGGAAGGTAACTTCATATGCAGCACTGTTGCTTCCCTCATGACATATAAAAAAACCACAGTAGCTACAATATGCTTCCACATGCTTAGATGGTTTGTGTTTAACTTGCTGTATTTTCAATGAGGTACATTTAAAAGAAGAGGATGCCTGGCACCACATACATAATTTTGATGAATAGACAAAACATTCTCATCTAAAGTATGCTTACTTTATTAAAAAGAGTAATCTAATCTTAGCCTTTATTCTGTTAAATCAGTCATGTGTGACCCATTACTAACCCACTAACATGGAATGTAACTGAAGAGCCAAAGAATTATTCCCACCATATTGCTTATCAGAGAACTGGAAAATAAGTATATACTGTATTTTCTTGTTTAATCATTCCTGTTGGTGATTTATTGGTGAAGACACTACATTTGTGCATCTCTCTCAGCCTCTTTCTTCATCTGTTAATTCCAATTATCTTCTTTGTATGTTTTCATCTGTCACGTGCCTTATTTGTGTACAGATATACAAAACCAGCATGTCACCAAAGAAATATATAAACTACTTAGTGACTATCCAAGCAAAAGACCTATACTAGAGGAAAGCTTTGCACTGGTTTCAGGAACAGAGCTGAGAATCAAACACTTTTTCATCTTTTTTTTCTGTTCTAAACAGGCAAATACCTTGAATTAGTGGACAATTTGCCTAAGGCTCACTGAACTTCCCAGGAATATAGAAGAGTTTGCAAATGGACACTAGATTTCTGGGTTGATGTTCCAAGGGGGGAAAAAATCCAAGTCTAGCTGAAGACAGCACATGCACCTATTTCTTTGCAGTTTAGAAAGTGTTTTGAGACAACCTTAGAAGACATGTATAGGAAAAGGTTATTACACTTATAATGGGGAACTGTACAGCCTGAATCTCTGGCAATCATGGAACTGCTATTATATCTTTGCCTTCTTTGGGGAATCTATTGGCCTAATATCTGCTAAAAGAGCAGATGAATACTCTGGGACAAATATTTTAAATTAGCATTTAGGAATGTGCTTTCAAGTCTGTAGAAGAGACATGTTATAAAAGACAACAAGAACTAATCTGAGTGAAAAATACAAGTTGCTGTTGGTTCTTTTTTTGTTTATTTTAAATTTTAAAACCTAATTAAGACCTTTAAAAGTTCTTCCTCCACCTTCTCCCTTCTTCTGTAAATAGAAAAATTTAATTTGAAATTTTTGTTGCTTTAGCCATGATCTTAGATATTGCTTTAAAGCAGAAAGACCTATGAATCTTTGCACAATATAAAAGTTAGGTCAAACTAATCTGAGTTTCTGATGAAGAGATATTGTGGATCCTCACTTTCTTTTTTCTTTTTTTTTTTTTTTAAAATGAAAGCCCAAAACAAAGCAAAACTGTAAAATGTGCTAATTTTACTACCAAACAGCCTATTCATATGAAGAAAAAAAAAGACAGGAAAAATTATTTTACTAAATTATAACTATGAATAGATAATATTTGCCAAATCAAACTGAAATGTTTCTCCCCAAGTGGAATTGCTTTGAAACACTAGCTGGAGAAATGTTATTCCAACCCAGTAAAGCTTAAACTATGCAAAAACCTAAAATAGCATTCATGTATATCTCTAAGAATGCCACGACACAGTACAAGTAAAATAAACAGGATGAACAGGTTTCCAGGGTTCTTAGAAAGCATAAAAAGAGATGCATTACACCTTGTAGTGGAATCTTTCTAGCTGTTCTAATCATTAGAGCTATAAGAGACCCTGCTATTTATTCAAAACAACTTAAAGCAACTCTAAAGGTCCCAGTGTGATGTTTTCACTTCTAATTTTCATAAAATGTTGATAAGAGTGGAATCAAACTAGTTAGTTATCAGTCTTGATGTTGGCATAATGTGACTGGAAATGTACTATTTGTAATTACTTGAAAGGAAACAAATTACCTTTAAGAGGAAAACCATAGGTAGAAATTGCAGAAATTAGAGGTGTTAGGCTGCTCTTAAAAAAAAAAAAAGTACCTGTTATTTAACCTGCATTCTATGAGAAAAGAAATGTATGCAAACCAAGGGCAAGTATGTACTAGTAGAAACATGCAGTTGATAACTGAGCAGACTTTTAATCTATAATTTCTGTGAAATACACTAACAGCAACTGACTTTTTCATATGATTTGTTCCATGTCTGAGTTCTTAGAAACATAGCAGCAGATGGAGGAGCTGCCTGATGTTAAACTTTCATTTAAAACCCCTTGAAATCAGAGTTCTGGAGTAAGGACTTTGAAATAAAACTAGTGCAAAAATCTCATGCAAAATCTTAGGTCACAGATTACTAAGCATGTGCTTAATTTTAAGCATATTTTCAGTCCATCCTAATCAGCATAGTTAACCTTTACAGACAGATTCTGTTGGGGTTGAGATCCTATGCAAGCACTTGGCTAAGTGGAAATGGATTCTACGGAAGAACACAGATCTCGGACTCTATCTGGACTTATATTTGCCATGAAAATAGACAAGTGTTTTTCTGGCCCAGGAGAAACACAGGATTTTCTAAAATGGGTTTCCTGCTTGTCAGAAATAATTATCTTCCTTATTTTTGTCTTCTACCACTAGTACCTTTCCAGTAACATTAAGATGGACACGTGGAATAAGTATGTTTCTTGAAGAGGAATCATCCCAGTTACTGTGTTTTATATTAGCCGACAACCTAAATAAGGAATCACTCAGAGTAAACTCTAGTCAGTTACTGTATATCTCCAGACTACAAAACCAGAAAGGATCACACTGATTGTTTCATCTGACACTTTTATAAATAAACAGTAGAATTTTCCCCAGATGTGGAATTAAAGCAAATAATTCTAAAAATTTGAACAAAAGAAACAGAAGAGAAATCCAATCTAATAATCGCGAGCCAAGCTTTTCTTGAATAGATGTTCATCTTTTCCAAGGAACATGTCATTAAGAGCACTAAAATTATGTCTGGAGGACAATTCCACTGTAAAGTCTAGTGGCTGCAAGTAGGACTGAAAATGTTGAGGAGAGTGCACAACATCACTGTATGAATTTTTCCTGGGTGATTAAAGGGAGGGACCAATACAAAATACAGCAGTTGTCCTCTAGTCATAACCATCCCAGTCCAGACACATGCTGCTAAACACACAGTGCTGCATAGACAATTTTTACAGCATAGAATAGGATGGAAACTATGTCATATTGTTCACCTCCCCATGACAGAGTACTCACCATGATACTCTGCTTTCCATCACACATTTCATAATTTAAATGCAAAATATGGTCCTTTGCTTCCACTAAACCAGAGACTGTGACTCAAGAGGACTTGAACTGTGAAACCAAGTCCTTTCCAACTCTCATTCTTGGCTTATTGATTGGAAAACTAGGTAACTTCAAATCTAATAGATTAATTTATAAAATAATCATAGCTACATCATAATCCCAAGACAGTTAAGAGCTACTATTTCTTTTTCCATCTAAAAATACAACTGTCCTACCTTTTACCTCTCTGAGTGACAAAGGGACAAAAATTTTGAATTACTCTTCTCTTCTAGGTATCTATATTTCTGCAGTGTACAGGCTCTGACCCCAGAGTTCTGCATGGTGGCATTCAGTGAAATAAAGCATCACTGATCTTGCAATCTCAAAAGCTAAGAGACTAAGTAAAGAAAGATTCATCACCAAGCAATATCGAGTTCTGAGTCTGGAAATCTGAAGCTAAGTTTCCTTAACCCCTTGTCCTGTGCTTAAACTACAAGGAAATCTTCCTTATCAAAACAGAAGAAGGTTTAGGTAGGTGATAATAACAATCTGCTCACAGCAGAACTTATTTGCCACACAATATGATACTGAGATATTCTCAGGATGGAGAAGGAATTCTTACCAGTTGCATTAATTGCAAAAGTAAATCTATACTACCAGTGCAAAGACCCTTTCAGACACAAATTCAAATCCTTTAAATATCATAGTCCCATTTCAGTGTTTGTACAACAAAATATACATACGGGAAACATTTATATTTACAGACAGAATGAATGTTACTGATTGAAAAAGAGACAGAAAATACCTCTTACTAATACCAAACTACTTCATTAGATTTTTTTTGTCAGCCTTCAAGATCTCTTTTCAGGAAAATAGCTACTGTTAGGTGATGTTATTTAAGTGAATTGTCTTTCTAGCCTGAGTAATACCAAGCTATTCATTTTTCTTACTTTCTAATGATAAGGCAGGTTCCTTTGTAATGACCAGATTGGCCCTACTTTAATCACTTCCTATTGTTTCTGTACATGGGCAGATTTAACAACTCATTGACTGTGTTGACTCATAATTGGCACAGGGGAAACAATGTTGTAACTCATCAAATGTAATCAGCAGCTAATTGAAAGGAAATGAAATTTTAAAATGATACGTCACCTTCCAATGAGTCGGTATAACAAAGGCTATTTATAGGTTCAGTGAGCCAGAAGCTCTTCACAGACTCCAAACTGTCCTCAAGGATGGACATCAGAAGCTATTTTGTAGCAGAGGATATCAGAAGTATTCCTGTAAAAAGCATATAAATTTTCTAGGGAAAAAATTTGACTTTCCAAAAATAACAATCACAAGACACATAAGCATATCAGAATGGATAAAACTGTCCCAAAATTCAGTCAAACACAATAGGCCTAATAGGTTTTAATAATAAAATGTCACCATAACTTACATTTCCACAAGTTAACTCTGCATCTTCAAAATAATTTCTCTTAACAAGAGATCAACAAGAGACAGGACAACTTCAGAAGACACCATTAGCTCCACATCTCCATTCTTTGTGCATGTCATGAGAGCTGCCTCTATTCAGTAGCTCTACTCACAGTCCCTACTCAATAGCTTAGACTAATAAAACCATACTACATACCAATAGCTGGAGCAATATATATTTCATAACCTAGTTTCTCTAAAACCGCTTTGCTTCCTTTAGCCAGATTTAAAGAAACATACTTTTCAGAAAGCTCTGTGAAACTCCTATATGAAAAAGCATGCACTTTAAACATTCATCACCTAAAGTGCAGTAAAAGATAGTATTCACTTATGAACTTTTAGAGCCTTTTGATTTCATTTTCTCCATATTCCTTTGATTCATAGCTGTTCATACAGACCAACTTGCATTCATGAGTAAATTTATGATTAGTGCTATCATTGCTACATTTTACAATGAAAAAAAAAATGGGAAAAAGAAAAAACACCCCTAATCTAGGGAGTCCTTCAATATTTATTTCTCTACTTAGAATAAATATGACATGTAGAATTAGCAGCAATGATGCTATTGCAGATGTTCTGTCCTACAGCAGGCCTTGGAATCAAAGACACTTTGTGTAGAGTTTGTGCATGTTGCTATGTATTATGTTAAACACACATGATGTCCTCAGACTAGAATGTGATGTGAAAACTGTTGTGGGAACAAACCCAAAATTTTATGCAATTTAGCTGCAATGAAAATGACAATATATTTTAGCCTGAACTAGAAAAATTACTCATTTTGTCTGGTATTAAAAGTAATCAAAACATTTTCAACTTCAGAATAGCTTTTGAAAAAGCTGTTGCATCAAGTCTGGAATGGAGGGAGGGATGCTGTTGGATTGACTGGAAAGTTTTATATGGTAAGGAAAGGGGTCTTCAGACAACCCAACCTACTCAAGCACCTTTCTACTTTAACTCAATTTGATTTTTTTCAAAAAGTGTTCAGATTTGTTTTCAGTCCATCAAAGAACATATGTGCTGAAATTTCACATGTTGCCACAAAATTAGATTTTCATCTTTGGTCAGATCTACCCATAATTTCTTGCCTAAATCCTTTTCAGTGGCAATTGAAAACAAAATTGTTAATGATTACATGCAAATGTCTTTTTTCCTCTTTTTTTTCTTTTTTTTTTTTTTTTAACTGTTGGCAGTTTAAAGGAAGAAAACTTAAGGGTGTATTGCTGCTAACCAAAATTCATATGCTGTGTTAACTTTTACTGCATGACTTCCTGAATTTTTTAGCAGGGGAAACTGCTTGAGACAGTGCCCATAACCACACCATTTCTGAATGAGTGAGATTCATATTCAAGTAACTTTCTTGAGCAAAAATGAAGGCTGGTATTTTGAAGAAAAAAATCTGCTGTCTTTGTGAACAAGAGAAGACACAGATACAAGAAATACTCAGAAGTGCATTTCATAGGTCTTTCAGCAGAAGAAGGGTCCATGCAAAGTTAAATCTACAGAGATGTTAACAGTAGTGTATCCTTCTCTCTGAAGAGCACGTTAAAATTTACATCATGGTTTGATGACACAGGGAGTTCAGTAGCAATGCTGGTTTAAAACCACTGGGCTTTTTTCCTAGCTCTTGGCAAAGTTTGCTGTCAGTCTCATTGTGTTGACAACTCATGGGGCTGTGCTGTGAACATTCATAGAACCTGAACAACCAACACTTTCCCTCTTTCTTTTTACCCCAGATTTTCTTTTTTTTTAGGCTAACAAACTATGCACTCTGATTTCCCCAAAGAGACAGAAAAAGGAAGCAAATGCAGTATTAGACCCAAATCCAAGCTGCACAGTAGTGTCCTCAAACCACAATGGACCTTTCGTTCAGCGACTGACACGCACAAAATGCCCTCTGCCATTTCATGCACTGTCAGCCTGAAGAAATGGGATGATAATAGCAGACTATATCTCAGGAACCACAATACTGAGAGCAAGCATTGCCACACACCCCAAAAAACCATGCCACCTCCTTTAGTTAAGCAAATATTGTCCCATATTCTCCCCACAGAAGCTTTTCTATCTCCTGCTGCTCTTTCAAAGGGGAAAAGAATACCTTTAGCCAATCCCAGGGCAACATGAGGGAAAAGACAAAAAAGGCATGGCAGAGGATGAACCGCATAAAGAATATTAGGAATTTTTGTAGATTGTCCACTAGACTGGGAGGAGATAAAGATTCAATCAGCACTATGAGTTTCTGACAATGAAGGCAAAAATGCACTGCTTGCACTCCTAAATGCTATAGACACCATTTCTCTTACTTCAAGTACTCATCTGTAGCCAGCTCTTGAGGAAGTTGTTTTTCCATACTGGCAACAATTTTTGTGAGCAACAGGTGAGAGAAAGGCCCCCTCAAACCTAAGTGTTCAAACAGAACATGTCCCTTTGAGTTTACATTTGAAGGTGAAATGTAAAGACGTTTTGTGCGTAGGATAAAAACAGAATTGTACTGCATACTAGTGATTCCAGTAGGACCCTTTGTGACATGGTTATCAAGATAATTCCCAGGAACAGTGTCTCAGCCCAACCAAAACATAGATACAACTGTCAAAATTATTCTGGTTATGCTTTGAATTATAATGGAAGTTATCCATAATGGTAGTTTAAGGGGAGGGCTCTCTGCAGGGGGTACCTCATAAAAAGGTGTATTCTGGCCAAAAAACTGAAAGCATCATGCTCTTGAAAGACTTTTATTATGTAGTCAGTCTTCAAGGGAGTGAAATGAAAGTAAGGCAGTTGTATACCTTTTATGAAGATGATCGTGGTGGACTTACAAAATTGCTATATTAGACATTGATATGTCTACTTAATTCTTCTCTACAGGTTCTGTATGAAATAGTCCTACAAGAATGATTCATACCTATTTGCATCTAAAGGTTCAAATGAGATTAATCTTAAGTATACATTCCCTTTTCTTATTTGTTTCTCTTTTCCTCAGAGGGTCAATAAAAAGTGGAATAAGATTTATTAACTGTCAGAAATCACCAATTCTCTGGCTACTGGCTGAAGTTTTACTTGAAAAAAAAGAAAAAGAAAAGGAAACCACTTTTCAACAGAACATTACTGCTACAGAAAGTTTTCTTTTAATTAAAAGTAACTGGCAACAGCTTTGAAGGACAGTTATGGACAAAATTATCTGTCAGAACACTATTGGCACATACTGAAAAAATACCAAAAGCCCAAGTACAAAGAGGTCCAACTATGACATATTTCAGAGGGAGAGCTTGGTTTTGTTTTCAAGTTTAAAATATTTTTTTAAATTTACTTTTAAAGTTTGGACCACAACATCCATACTGAGATCACAATAAAATGGTATAAAACACAGAATGAAGAATTCATTTCTAACTTAATTTGTAGTAATTAATCCTATAAATTTTGCACTACAAACCCATTTTTCTATAATCAGGAAGATTACACTGCAATTTTGTTTTATATATGCTTCTTTGTATCTAAGAAAGCAGTGGAGTGTTGTCTTTAAATGAAAATTCAGCTCACTGATAAGGGAATAGTGAGCAGGACTTCCAGGATGCAGCTGAAGGTAATCATATGAAAGGAGTAACAAAAAGAAAAGATATACTTCACAGGACCATTTGCAGGAAATAACATGTTATGATATATTCTAGGAGATTTATTGCTTATGTAAATAGACCTGTTTGTTAAATATGAATATGTTAGTCTTAATAGCTTCCATTTTTTTTCTTAGGCTCTCCTATTTTTCAAAAGATTCTGACCAAGCAAAGGACAGAAGATTTATTATGATAAAAGTGGCTCAGCTCATAAATGCCTTAATTAAAGGAATATGATCAACTTAGAGCAGTTTGTACATAGATATATAATATATTGTTTCATTTGTTGTCCTAAGCAGCATTTTTGTAAATATCAATTAAAGGTTTTCGTGGGAAACCACAGTGTGCATATTTTGTTTACATTGTATATTTGACAGCTGTTTGGTTTAAATTAATTTCACTAGATACTCTCTGTGTAGCTCTGCAGAAGTGTGCTCTCCGTTTCTCATCTTTTGGTAAAGCTTTCAAAAAGTAACAATGAGAGAGGACCTTTTAAATAGAAAAAAATACCATAAATCAGCAAAAAGTGGCACATAGGCTAAAGGGCAGAGATAGTACCTGCAAGTTCTTTTAGCAAAGTTGACAGTATACTTTTCACATTGCAGTAAATTTCAGCTGAGATAATTAAACTGTTATTTTTAATGTTTCCAGCCAGTGTATGAGAAAACTACAGACGAGACTGCTAGCCCTAAGAATAGTGTCCAGAAGCATTTTGTTACCCTTGACCTTGTCTAAAAGCTTAGTTTCCAGAGACCCCTTGTCTTCTGAGAACTTCCTAGCAAAAATGCATTAACAATGAGTTCTGGTCTGTATCATCCTGCAATACCACTCATCTTGCACAGAAATGAAAACAAAAATGCTTACTTGCATAACCCACGATGCCATTTTCTTTTTGCTCCCATGGTCTTTGGTCTTGGTTAACACGCTTATCAAAAGAACATTGGAATGTTACCAGCTTTGCTTGAAATAAGCAATACAGCCTCTTAAAAGAAAATAAAAGGCTGTTCACTTCTCCCTTAATATATCTATTTATTTAAAGACTCTTTTTTTTTTTTAATTAAGTAACCAACTAAAATTGTAACTGACCCAAACACTTCTTTTCTCTTACGGTATTTGCAAAAATATGTTCAAATAAAAGCTCTCTGCAACCTTAGACATCAACTACAACCATTTCCACTGACCTAAGAGTCTGATCCAAAGACTGTTAAAACCACACAGGCATGGAGATCCTTCAACAGCCAATGTTCTCATAGCAGTTTGCCCTCTTTTTAGCCACAGACTCCAAACAGCATCCTTTCACATGCATCTCCTTCACAGGTAAGAGTAACATGGAGGGGCATGCCAAAACACCCAGAGAACTACTCCTCTGCTCAGTTCCTTTGGCTGAATGTGCTCTCATCATGCCCTCCCTCTTTCCTCCCTCACTTCAACCCATCATCATATGAAGTGAATACAGCCCTTGGATACTAAAAGTTAAAACACAGATACAATTCCATTAAGAACATAAAGATTTCCTAAGAATCTACGTAACACCTTGATCATTTAAAAAGATTAACAGTCCAAGACACTCCAAAGGATTTACTTTAATAATGGAAGGGTGCAGCAGTCTGTCTTGAAGCATCTGCTTTGCTGCTGTATGGGCTTCTCATTGGGTTAATGCCATTTGTGTGGTTTGTTCAACATTTGCAAAAGAGATCATTCTTCCCTGTGTCCATGTTTTTGAACTTTAATTGGAGCTATTCTGGATTCAGCTGGCACAGAAGTTGAGCATATAGTTGCACTTTTCCCTGCCCTCAAAGGCCGTTCCAACGAAGCACTTACACTGTCCTGTCTAGTACAGTAGATGTGTCTGAGCTATATTTAAGCAATAAGACATGACAGGTAGTGCATTTTCTGAGGATTATTATATGCCTTGGGTAGTGTGATAAGGCAAGAAGCTGAAGACTTCCCTTTGAATGCCTTTTTGCTATTATGAAATGGAATTTATAAATCAAGAGAGTCAGAGTCCTACACTTAAAGGGCATTATTGACATGGCCATGACATCATTGACAGCCAGTCAGGAAGCTCTGACTATGTTCAGACTTTTAAATCCATTCCATAATCACAATCAAATTAGAATTTTGCCTTCAAACCTTGCATTAATACTGTAGTGATAATTGACTATGGACTCTCTATACAACTTACCTTCAAATATCATCAATGAATCTGGATACAACTAAAGCAAGGCTTTGATTACTTTTGGTTTAATAGTGCAAAATAGTCAGTGTTTTAATATGATTAAGTAACAGCTATCTCTGCACTCAAAGCTTGACCTTGAATCCACAGGTCAGCTACTAATAAATACAGGACTGGACTTTCTGTTGAGGTTTTTCCTCAGAACTTGAGTGCACTTTTCTACCTCCTAGAAATTACTTCTAAGAAAGAAGATAACTGGTTTTGTGTGCAGGGAACTTATTTACCTATTATTTGCTTTTTTCCACAATTTCAGTTGAGCTTTCTTTTGTTTACCTGTTTAGTCACATATGCTGCTGATGACAGTTGTGTTGTTTTTCAGATAATGTGACTGTAAATTAAATGCAAGCTAGTTTTTTTGGTTTTTTTTTTTTCTGGCCACTTTTATTCATTACCAGCAATATAGCATAGTAAAAAATTTTGAATATAACAAATTAGAACTTGAAATATAATACTACTAACTACTTTCTCAGATCTGTGCCCAGATGACTTAATATAGCCTAAATTTACCCTAAAATATTGGTGGTGTTTGTTTGTTTGTTTTATTCTGTTTGTTTGGATTTTGTTATTTATAGTGTAGAATCAGACAGAATTTAGAAAACAAAATTGCTTCTGGTTGGGTTTTCAAGCTAATACATATCCCCCTGCACATCTCTTCTTACTCCCCAATCTTTTATTATGAAAGGTCAAACAAAACTTCTCCCTTTGGTTTATGGCATATAATTTTACCATCAGGATAACCTAAAATTAAGCTTGTAGTCTGCAACCTCATTTAATCAAAATAAATCATCCTACAATGAGCCAGCATTTCCATCAAGGTTCTGCAGCCATTATGTGGTACTTGGGCCACCACAGAGTTAGGTCACGATGAATGTTGGCCACAAACATTGTAAGAGTTCAACATCCACAGAATGAAGCTTCACTGTGGGAGAAAACTGTTGCTTTCCTACAGTTGGTAGCACTGGTTTTCACTTCTGACACTTTCTCTGAAGTCTGCCCACAGGATGGATGTGCCACCAAACACAGGTTAAACAGCTTCACAAAAGGACCTTAATTTCCCATAATGTGCAATCTAGGAGTGCTCTTCTAAACATACTGAAGCATCACAACTGTAAAAATGTAAAACAGCTGGTAACCTTTCAATTCTATGCATACTTTTGTTTATGAATACTGTTCTACAAAGAAATTCAGCTTGTATAATGCTTCCAGTAAAGCATGAGAAGAGAGAAATTCTGGTAACGTCTTTCAAAATACAATTTCTGTTGTATCTGCAGACAAGATGGAATTCTTGATAATTTTCAGCTGTCAGAATTTGGAAAGAAATGGTCTCTTAAACTTTAATTAAGTGAAGTCCCAACATTATTTGATGTTCAAGAGGGTTTGGCTTGGTTTTGTTTTCAAAAGGAGGAAACCAAAGTGAAAAAGAATCTTTGGATTTCTATATGGATCTAAAGTACATTTATCATTGTTGAAGGTTTGTCAATATATTAACATGCAATAATCAAAACAAAAATTTAAGCAAGTTGAATGAGGGCTCTGGTAATTACCTGAAGCATATTCAGGCAAACTAAAGTGCTCTAACAGGCTTCTATTATGCTATCATATCTTATATAAAATTGCCTACTACAGAACTTCCAAACTACAGTTATATCATACCAGAAGTTATGTCTTATCCTTTCCTTAACTAACCTCCTAGATCTTCCTCTATCGACTGTCTCATTGAACTGAAACTTACAGAAGGTGAACCTAGGATAATTTGGCTTAAAACAAAAGCTATAGGACTAATTATTAGTCTACAAATATTTTAGGAAGTAGCAGATATTGTGAGAATTAGTGTGAGGTGAGGAAGCAACATGTAATAACCAGTAAAAAATGGCAACACTTGAGCAAGAAAAAAATTAAGTGGACCATAAGGAGAGTTTTCTGGGCTTCCCACTTCTTCCTCCACCCTACTACTTCAAGTGCCTCACAATAGTTTCCTAAATAAGAGGAACTTGAATGTTTATTTCCTTTAAGAGATTTACCACAATCCAGTAGAATTGATCCTGTGCTACAGAAAATTCCCTCTGTCCAGAAGGATCACATTCATAATATTTTATTTTCCATCCATCTTTGATCAGATACAATTTATCAGATATTGTCAAGTCTGCTCTTTTCAAACCAATGGGAAACAATCAACATGGCTTTGTAAAATGTTCTCCTCTCACTGTTTTGTACCATATAGTGTGTTCCAGATTCAGGTTAAACTGCCAAACACCAGGCCTCGACATTTTGAGCTCCAGACACATGATGTACAACCTTGAGCATCTATTAACATGAGACTACATGCATCAGTTACCATTCATGTATGTAGGAAGTGGATGGATCAGAATCTGAATCTTAGCTACTTTACAGACATGAATTTAGCATATTTTCAAAACAGATTTTCTTCAGCATGAAGAGTGATTTAAAGACATTACCGTAACACTTACTATGTGTACAAAGTAAGAGCCGTAATAGTTTGCAGTGCAACACCCACATGGCTTCAGAATTCACTATCAAATGGGTTTTAATCTAATTTTTTTAATGAACTATTAATGACTTAGGAGTATTTTACCTGAATTTTGTTCCTTAAGAGAATGCATTACCTTTATATTGGACAATATGATGAAGAATTTATTTTGCAGGCTTTTTACTTGGATGGGAATCAGTGTGCTCCTATATAAGTGCACTGAGTAATCATGTGCAAAATAGGACCACCCAACATCTGTCTACATTCACTTGGAAGTCAGTTTTATATTCCTCTGCTAAAGGACATGCAGGAAATTTATACCGAATACATGGGTGGGGTGGGATAGAATACTTCCTTTTTGCTTAATCACATTCAGGGAAGAGCGATGATCCATTTTGTCTGGTTCTCTCCATTACTCTTTCTAAAATTAACTCACATCTGACATTATAACATATGTTAAATATTATGTAAGCGGTCTGTTCTATATTTGGTTTATTCAGTCATAAATCTTGGCATTCACACACACACACACACACACACACACAAAAGTAGTGATGTGAGAAAAAAAAACTAAGCAAAAACCCACACCAAAAACCCCCACAACCTTGTGCAGACAAAATGAAATTGCTAAAAGTTGGATTATTCCCCTTTCCTTCAAAGTTCCTAAAGGAGCTGTAATAATCCACCAACATGAAAACTCACAAGACTTTATCCACTAGGGAAAATATTTTGCAGGTGAATAGATTCTTTTGCTTTGTAGATATGGAATTTTCACAATCCAAGAGAGCTTAAGAGCTACAGTTATTCATGCTAAAATAGGTTCCAGTCTCACAAGACCAGGGTGTGTCTGCAAACATGTAAACGCCAAGTACATAATGGCCACAACAATAATTTAGGAAATCCCTCCTTGCCTTTCTTACTGTTCTTACTCTCTACTGTTTTGCTAACAATATAAAGATATCCCTGAAACTGGGAAAGTAGGGTTTTCACTGGTAGTAAACTGGTTTTCTGAACCAGTCTTTCAGCTTTGCCAGCGTATTTCCCCAAAAGCTGTGTACCGTTTAGTAAAAAATTTCCAACACTGTCTTATGTCAATATTACAAGTCTCATTTGATTTGGTTTGGCTGAAATGAAATACAAAGGAACTAAATTATATATAGAACACCATTTTTATTTTAAAGCCATTGACTTTTCTCTATACTCACTGTTCAAACTATTTAAGAGCTGAAGGATTTCATACCACAAACACCTGCATAGCTGTAGTGACCATAGGGTCTAACAGCTACAAAAATGCTTTGGCAGCATAAGGTAGCATAAAAAGTGTATCTTATGAGAGTTAAATCAGAGGTGATAGCAACACAAAGGTTAAGGTTGTTAAAGAGATTTCAATCAGCTGACAGAAAGGTGCATAATTATCTTCAGCAGAGGAGTTAGATTGTCCAGTCCCTTTATTTCAGGACTTGTCAGGGTCAAGAACAACTCAGAAAGTAGGAGACTGTCAAACAAGGGGGTTTTGCCCATTGAGCTCTGAACCAAGTGCCAATTATACAGAAACACCTGCTATCCACTCCTGGAAATCTTTCTTCTGGCAGATCAAAAGGCCTTGTTGCTCAAGAAGGTGTACCTGACATTTCCTTGTACAGCTCCAGAAAAAAGCATATATATTTCTTCCATATTAATGTCAATACCTGTTGTTCTAGAGTTCACATACTTTTCCAGTGCTTTCTGATGCTGAGGACTGATACAACTGCTTGTAACTCAGGAAAATGTTTTCTGGATGTTTTGGCAACAAAGGAAGAATACAAAGATCTGTCACAGAAACTTTAGCAAGTAATGAACAAGCTGTAAACCATCAGGAAGCATAGCTCTGTCATTAATTAATTCCTCCTATCACAAGCCCTAAACTGAAAGAGCGATTCTTAAAATGTGAACAAAACCACAGGTAAGATTTTTAATGTATCAACAATTAACCAAAATTGACATTTACATCTCCTTTCTATCGAATTATTGCATCGCTATAATTATCTCCTAATTACATGTTTATTTCTGAATAGAAATAAGTCCAAGCCACATATAATTACTTCTCTTCTTGGTCACTGGTGCTGAAGAAACCAACTTTATAGCATTGAAAGCCACAATGAGATTTTAATATGTCAGTGTTCACACTGAGATACACCAAAGCACAGTTGCATAAAAGCACTGGACTTACTCTGACCCACATAACAAAGCAGGACATTGTGAGAGCCTGACTGTATTCTGCTGCTGTTAAGGGGCTGAACGAATAGTTTATATTGTAAAGTGATTCTAGCATGTTGAACTGCTGTAAAAATATTGGAAAACATTGCCACCATTGCTTAGAATGAGAAATATTTTGCATTTTTTTACCACAATATGACAGACAATGGTCTAACATGATAGCTCAGAGCAGCAGGGATCAGATTTTAGCCAGCACAGGCTGCAGGAATGAGAATTAAGCACATAATAGCTGGCTTTATCTTTCTTGACAGGCAGCTGGGCCTTCTACAAATGTTATTTTCTTACTTCCATACAGGACACTTCAAATACAACATATGTAGATTTCCCAATCCTGGTGTAGCTGTTTTTTATGAATTGACATTACCTAAGCTATTATGCAAGAACAAAAGCTACTCTGTCACTATAGTCATAGTCACTGCTGAAAGCTAGTTTTCCATTCTCTTGTTCCCCAAATCAGCCAGAGCTACTTGCACGGGTTTGTTTTCTTGAGTACACAGAATGCTGACAGTTATTAACTGACCTGACACTGATCTAGCCTGTGTTGCTGCCTAGTGGGCTGAGTCAGAGAGAAGAGAGCTAATTATCATAGGAGGGAGAACAGAGATTAAAGAGGTAATCTTAGAAAAACAACATTGAAGAGCAATAGGTTGAAAGAACAAAATAAATAGATACCTAGAGAAAGAAAAAGGGACTCAAGAGTCCTGCTTTGACTTAAAAATAAGTTTGTCACTATTAAGAAATCTGCTATAGCATCTTATCAACAAATGTCATAATATCAAAGAGACTGGGCATTCCAGTTTTGCACATAAAAATATCTTTCCGTTCCAGCAACACAGCTCACTGTGGAAAAAAAAAAAAAAAGCAAAACTCTCACAAACTTGTAACTTAAAATGACACAGAAAATTATTTCTTTTAAAGCCCTTCAAAGTATATTTAATGCACAATTTGAAGTCACAGGGGACATAAAAAATGAATATTTGCAGTATGGAACAAATGAAAGGAAGAAAATTAAGACTGGGTGGGTAGCCTAAGCAGGGTGGAGTGACAGTGATGAAGAATGATACATGGAAGAAGGGAGCTGACTAGGCCCCTAAATAGTTCACATCCAGATACTTTGATATTTAGATTTCTTTCAAATGCGTAGAAAGTTTTTAAAGAACGTGTAATTTTTACTGAAGGAGATGGATGTAACTGAGGGAAGGAAAAGGAGTAGAAGCAGCCCTTGGGTGGATGCCACCTAAACCAAGTTTTTAGACTTTGTTCCTTTTTGCTGAAATTACCTGTCTCCCTTTCCCCCCTCAAAATGTCAATTAACATACATACATACAACAGAACACACAGACAACATACAAACACATACAGGATGCTGTAAAAAAGCTGCAGTCACAGGTCTTATTCCAAAACATACAGAAGGACTTTCCTAATAGCTTTGTGAGCCAGTTAGCCATGCTGAGGAGCAAAATCACAACCTTTCAGCTATTAAAATAACAGAGTCTCCCAAGCAAAATAAAATCACAATCAAAAAATAAATTCAAAAAGCAGCAGTACTGTTTCACCTACTCCAGGGTTTCAGCTAAAATACCCTTCTACTGATTTCACTTACTCTTATTTCATTTATCAGCTACCCACTGTAAGATGTAATGTGCCTTGAATCTCTTTATTTAAGGCTTTCTCTACACCCAAAAATTGCATTGCTGATTTTTTTACTGTAATTAAATGGTGCAAACTCCCTCTTCTCCAACATGTAAACATGTTTCCCTTGTACATATGCTTTTATCAGCCCAGCTTAATGCCAAATGGAAATGAAAACCTATATGTCAGTGGCATAACTACATTCACAGGCATGAATGATTTCATTTTTTATTACTAAAAAAACCCAAACCCAAAACACTATCCAACTGTAACCTTAACTAGGCATACCAGAATACAGTGTGCACAGACCACCTTCTGCCAGATGAAATTATGTATATGAAGATTTGTATCCTAAAACCAACAAAATTTCATTTTCCCAAAAAAAGTGAGTTAAAAATGAGAAAATAATTAAATGCTGCTAAAAAAATAACAGAAGAAAAAAAATAATGCCCATCCTAACAGATTTCTTTAAAGAAATCTCCTAAAATGGGATAATTTACTAACAAAAGTTAAAACAGAGCTCCTGAGAGACCAATAACCACACTGGTTATGAAAAACTCAGGAAGAGGTAAATTTCACAAACCCACACCCAGAAAAAAAATGTTATCCAATATTAACAATGCTCTACTTGAATACCATGTCCCTCAAAAGTCTAATCTGCTGAATAGATGCAATTTTGACTGACAACACTTAATGGCATCTTCCACTGAAGTCCAGCAGTTCAGGAAAATACACAAACCACATTTCTGCATTTCTCAGTTATAATTTCTAAGTAATTATGATGTTCTTGGCAGATTTCCTATTTTTACTTACATAGGATTCTTGGAATATTGGATTCCTATAGCACAGTACAGCACAAAAATCTGTTCACGTTTGATCTCCCGTTCACTTGTACAGCAGAGGTTTGCTGAAAGCAGGATCAAAGATTACTCAACTTTTTTCTTTTCTTGTTTTCCCTTATGACAATTCCACTCCAGCAATATTTTTTTTTGGTTGGGCAGCAAATTATTTTGTGCTAGTCAACACCTGATCTGAATTTGTGTAGCTAATTAGCAAAATGTCTACAGGTGTAGAGCAAACTAAGCAACACGTCTTAATTTTCCAGGAATGTTAAAACTTAGGTAAACTCCAAAGAAATCCAGCTCTTAGAGGTAAAGGAATCCTGTTAATCTGAATCTCACTATTTTGTGTTGATGCTATTAAAGTAAGCTTCATCTGACATGAGTATAGTTTACACAGGTTGTGTGCTGTTCTTCTCTACCAGAATGCAAAAATAGAAGAGTAAATGAAGATAGTGGTAAGCACTTTACAGTGATATAGCCTGTGTTTATTTACACACTTTTATAGCCTGTCTTTATTTACACACTTGTGCACTCATAATTAAAAAGCAGAAAACTGTTTATTTACTATTTCAGTAGCTAAGACAGAATATTAAAACTGATTTGGTTCTGGTTATCTTACAACAAAATCTGGTGGTTCTCAATGACCATTAGGTGAGAAAGCAGCTTTTGGGTATATTATGCAAGTATAAACAAGCACTGGAAACAGACTCAGGAAAAGTGTGTTGTTGATAGACCTAATAATACACTTTTAATAGGAAATAACAAGAAAAATGAAATAATTTTTTTTGTTTCTTTTAATTGTATCACTCCCAGATCCTCAGTAAGCTTTAAATTCAGGACATTCATTCACCTTTATTCAGCATTTTTTATGTGTTCCAATGAATAGTACAGACCTGTAACAGGAACATACCTTGTTCAGGTCTATTGCTACAAATATGAAATGTTAAAAAGGAAAAGGGGAGGGAGGAAGTGAATACAATGTAAATTACATGAAATAATACATCAAAGACCTAAAGTCTGACATTTAGATTTCTGGTGGTCCATATGTTTTACATATTATGAAACCATCCCCATAAACAATTCTTGCTAAAGAATACAATTCACATTCTTCCTAAACCATCCTATCTCATTTGCTTACAGTTTTCTTCTCAGCAGCTTCATTAAATTGAAGACAGCATGAGCAAGTTGAAACAATTAATAAAGAAAAAAAAAATCTCTATTAAATAATGTCAAAATCAAAGGCAACAATAAGTAATCTCCTGCAAAGGGAAGGCTGGGAAGGCATCCTTTGAGCTGGTTAAAAACTGGCAATTATCAATTTCATTTTGACATGAATAAGAGGGAGGAATTTTCTGTACATGCTTTAATCTTCTAACATATATTTTATAACAAAAAAAACCAAAACACCTTGAGATATATTTAGTGAATACATAACTAAGTCTGTACTAGCTCAAACAAGTTCACCCCATTGAAAACATTATGCTTAACGTGTTTGCTTTATCCTTTAGTTTTTATAGTAGAGTGCTACTGGTTTTGTTAGTAGACATGAGTCTTGTATTCATTTAGAAAAAAAAGATGTCAGTTGTGAAGAGGCAACTCCAGCATGAAAATAATACAGCATGCAGCCTTCTCCAGGGCTGCTCCAGGCAGGTGCTCTTGCAAAGACAGTGTCAGGGAAGGGAAGCATCAGTGCTCTGCCAATGGCAGGCTTCTTTCCATAGAGCTTCAGCAATCAAAAAAAATCTAAAAATGTAATGAGATAAAGAAGATAAGGAAGTGTTCACTGAAGGAGAGTAGCACTTGGCATACTCAGCCCCTTAGGAACAGTGAAACCACCATTTCAGAAAGCAGCAGTCTTTTGCACAAGTGCAGATTTATCACAGTGTGCATGGGCAACTGGTTGGTTCACGGCACAAAGAGAACACGTTAGTGTATCACCTTTCCTTGTCACTGTAAGGCCCACTCCTCTACAGAGTTTGTTTAATGAAGTAGTTGTGAAATTTCAGCTATAACAGCTACATTATTCATAAGACAATTATTGAAGCAGATCTATCCCAAGCACAAACCAGCTGATACAAATTTTTTTCATCTTTTAATCTTTCATGATTACAGTAAAATGAAAAACAGAGGGAAATGCAAATGAATTTTTTCTTTACACTCAGTTCTACTAACTAGTTTATAATCCTATCCTTTTTTCTTTCCATTTTTTCTTACCTACATACAAACAATTCAAAACAAATATATTAATCATCATTATCTAGAAGACTTTCACATCTCAAAAATATTATATTAAAATTATGGTCATATAGGTTAAATGTTTGCAAATTTAATACAGAATAAAATAACTGTCAATAATGAAACTATTTATTTCCAATTGGGAGGTGTTAAAGACCACCATAGACACTGTTTATCTTTTCCAAGTTGTTTAACATAAGTTTTGCCTGCTTTCTAATTATATTAAGAGAGATTAATAGTAATGATACTATAGTGTCATTCTATTTCCTTTGCAGATTCATGTTCATATAATACAGAAGACTTCCCTAGCAAATGCATTTCTGTAAGTTGATGGGATTGCTTCAAAAATTCAAAAAATATCCCAGACACATTTAGTTTATTGCAAGTTTAGAAGAAAAGAATCTACTGTGGAAATGGAAATTCATGGTGGTCAGCTCACAGTCAGATCTGGAAATGTTCATTTAAAACAATCCTTTTGAAGAGCTCATGTGTCTGAAAGCTGCCCTCTTTTTTTCAGACTTTCTCAGGTAATATAATAAAGGGTATTTCCTTTTCCTATAAGACCTTTACTAAGAACAGGTGCCAAAGGAGCCTTGCACCCAAATCACCATTTATGGAGAAATATCCTGAACCTCACCATGCTTCTCATTTGACATTCAAAATGGATACAGTTACTTCTGTTAAAGAGCACAATTAGTACAACAGAACTCCTTGCAGAGAATAGCCACACTTTTCTTGATCTGTTTTATATATAAATATATAAATGTTACTGCTTTTCAAAAATCTCAGATTTTTGAGTTTATTATGCTACATTTACCTAAGACTAAAATTGTTTTAAATGCTCTTTGATTAGTGATGCAAAGGACAGGTAATACCCCTGGAACAAAAGAGCCGATCCTGTCCTGTTTTTTCCTGAATCTGGAAAGCCATGCTTGTGGAAGAAAAAGCACAAAACAGTCACTTTGCCAACCTATATTCAGAAATGCAGCTTGTGTTCTCATAATTTGTGCACATACATCCCACACATTGTGTTGGGAGGTCAATCTGAGTCAAAAGCTTCTCTGTTATATGAACTTTGTTCAATATGCCTTAAAAAAGGATTTTATTTAAGTCAAATTTGTGATCACTATACGATCTAGGTCAAGAATCAGCAACCACTCAACATTTTCTTATAAACACATTAAGTTTTCAACCATTTTGTCTTTAACTCCCTCTATATAATTACCTCCTCCTTATTTCTATGCACACTAATTGATTCTCTAAGGATCCACATTTCTATTTTATCACATAGCAAGATAAAATGGAAAAATACAACAAATCCTTAGTTTTTCCTAGATCTCTCTCTGCTTCCTACAGTATTCAGTGCTACTGTTTTCATAGCTCAAACGACCATTTATAGATATTATTATTACTACCATTTATGCATCTGTAAATATAGCCCTTCTGTTCTCCAAATTTAGCCACTTGTGTATCAGGAGTGAATTGTTTTAAGAAAAACACTAAAGACAGCAAAGACTTACTGCATTAGTCACAACATATGTATGAAACACCAAATGTTGGCAGGCTCAGAGTAAATAGTGATTTGTTTATTTTTTTAAAGTAGTAGCTACAAGATTGAGAGAGGCAGTGTCTTTGTAGAATTCCCATTAAAAATTTGGATTCTGCAAGTAACAAATTTGTCAGTGCTCTCTCTTACTTCTTACCAACTCTGATGTTATGTCTACACTGGAGTTCCTTCATCACTTTCCTTTGTGCTTTTATTTATAGAAGTGTACAACTCTCTACCCCATTTACATTGATACAGATGCTTAGGGTAGGTGGCTCTAAAGCTGTAGAAAATATTTTTGTCACTGTATTACCTGACCTATTCCAGAATACAAAGGCAAAATAGATTAAAATCAGAGAGAAATGCTGAGTATATAGATCTAAACACCCGTAGTTTGAGTAAAAACTATTCAAAGATGGAGAAAACCCTTTTGCAGTATTTATGTTTAGTACAGTAGGGTACAGCACAGCAGGAGCACTGCAGACTCTTCCATGCTGCCTGGCCAACATGTCTGTTCCTCACTTAGGAGACTAGGAAAGTTCCATCTCTTGGGCTATTTAATTCTCAGCTTCTTTGCCAAGATCGCCAGCAAAGCTATCAATTATCACATCACAAAAAGAGAGTGAACAACCATCCTGCACAAGCTGGCATAAAACCATCCACTCTTTTCACATACCTCCTCATAGCTATCAGATGGTACTAGTTTTGGGTTGCTACTGAATTAAATATTTCAAGTGCCCAATTTTTGAGGGAAAAAAGAGAAAAAACTTAGTGACAATGATGTCACAAGGTCTTCCTAGAAGTCTGTTCCATGCCATTATCCAAAGCTCTGATGGTTCCCACATTTAGACATATCAGTTTCTCTCCTTAGTGCAGTATCCCAATCCTTCACATTAATTTTGAGGTGGGAGCCCGATGGGTCAGTGCCAGGAAGCATGCTAATGCTTGTTCACCGGAATCCATAGTGCTGGCGAACATTTTGCTGAAACTCTACTTAAGGGTCTCAAGTGTATTTCAGCACACTCAGGGTATTAGAGCTTTATATCATTTGAAAGAATCCTTTATTTTTAGTGCTAAATCAACAAAGCTGTTAGTGTCATTTTCAGTCAGACTGTCATCTACTGGGAATTCAAAATTACACTCAGCTGCAAACTATTGACACTCCTCTTAACAAAAAAATGTTTTTAATAAATCTTTACATTAGCCTATGAGATAAAAAAATCTTTACCATGAAATATACAAGTGTATAAGTGTTTTATGAAAGTTTTATTAACTTTACAAAAGAAGAATTGGCAGTGAACCATGAACATCCTGTACTCCTAACACATGGTTATAAATTACATGTTCTTTCCAATAACATCTGAAAAAGAGACTGTAATTTAAATTTCAAAACCACTTGGCATACCTACTATATAGTGCTGACATGAAGTAAAGGGAGGATCTGGAGAGACTCAAACAAAGAGTGAAAATATAAAGACATCCTTAGCTAAAAAGCTGCTGATGAATACAATTCCTTTCCAGCTGGACAGGGATCAAGTACTTGCTTGTCATATCATTCAATGCACTGTTCAATCAGGGATTCTTCCTTTCAACAAAAAGAAAACTTAAGTGCTGCTAATCATCCCTTGTAGAACTTTATCTTGCAGATACCTTCTTTATGTCAGGATTTCTCAATGACCATTGCCAAAAGTAGAAGGATCAAAGTTGTTATTAAACAAAAATGCCTTCACTGATGGGGAAAAGCAGTTATCTTGTTCCCACATACAAGATTTGCAGCTACTAGCAGCTTAATGATATTTAGTGTGAAGTAAAAAAAATCCATATGAAGACTCTGAAGAGTATCTATAGAAAACATTTTATTTTCCATTTCTAGATGACTATGACTGCTCAATTTAACCTATTTATTCTGATTTCCTGTAGGAAGATATATGCCACTTCATCCATTTATGGATGTATTTTAAAATGATAACATATTCAAACCTGACTTTTTTGAATAGACTTACTGTTTGTTATGCCACATAGCAAACTATTCTCTCTAATGGTATCATATTTTTAAGTCCTAGAAATGCCTTTAATAATAGACAATGCATATGTTTACAAGAAATGTAAATTTTTTGCAAGCAGACGGGATAAGTAATTTCATGCAACTCATCCTCACAGTGCTGTCTGGATAAAACTGGTTTCTCTGCCTCCCAGCAGTGTGTGAAAACCCAGAGAGAAGCTAGCTGCCAGTTAGTTTAGTGGCTTGAATGGAACGCAAGCCTACAGAGAGAAAGCCAAGCCGCAAATAATCATGCAACATCAAGATTCCTTAAGACCAGTCCTTAGCACAAAGCAAACACAAGAGCACTCTGAGAAGAGCAAGAGAGAAATTGAAAAGCCCAAAGAAAGAAAGATTAAATAAGTCTAAGATTAAAAAAGACCCACCACTGCCATGCAGCTCTTGTGACAAAAACAAGTAACAAGATCACCAACATTTTCCAGCAGCATACTTACCATTTCTGCTGAATTTTTGGTAATTCCCAATTGCAGATCTACGTTTGTTACAGAAGGGTAAAAATGTCAAAATTGTGAGAAAAAAACACTTTATTTAGAAATCTATAAAGAGACTGGGCAGGTACTCAAACTCAGCCCATACAGTGATATAATACGTTCTTAGAACCATGAAACATCTAGTCTGACATATGAGAAAGTGCCAGGAGCCAGGATGAGTTCGTTGGATAGTTTGGATCAGGTAGAAAACCAAATTATAGAAATTAAATTAGTATTAACTCTGAGAAGTGTGTTGGGAAAAGTAAAACTAGTGCACCTTTTATGGTGGATCAGAAACATTATGCTGAGAGCTGTAACAGAATTCTAATTCATAGAAAAATTCACAGCAATCTGGATAGCAGCTACAGAAAAAGCCTGGACAGCAACTGAAAGTACAGACAATTTTTTTTTCAAAGTCTGTGTATATGAGAGACTTGCAATACACAGAGAAATGAGAAATATTATTCCTAGCTGACTAGATTCTAATGAGGTAGAAAACTTAAGTGTAATCATCAAAATGGATCCTGATGTTTATAGTCCTGCAAATAACTGATGTTTATATGCATTACTTATTCTGGAGAAGGAAAAAAAAAGCCTCAACTTCAAACCATATTTTTATGTGTTAAAAAAGTTTTGTGTGTTACATTTATGTGTCTCGAAGAAGACGGTGGAAGACGACAGTGTTTTGGTCTGTAATGTTTTGTCCAACTTCAAGATTGGATCAATTTTGCAAAACTATCAGGATGGCACGTTTTCTTTTGCGCAAAACTGCTTAGGAAAGTGGGTTTCCTCTCTCAGATCACTTACATTAAGGCAGTGCTTAGAGGACAAATATTCAGACGTGATTCACAAAGAATGATCTAGTAACAGAAGCAATGTCTCTGATGTCTTAACTGAATTATAGGGCCAACAGAAATAAACTGTATGTTAATGCTATTTTGGTATAGTACAGTGGCATGAATTGGAACAATTGTCAGATGACAAAATATGTTGAGTTTCATATTTATTACTATGATATTTAATATTTTATATACTCTGTTCATTTTTCAGAGAAACAGAAAAATGGTAGATACATTAATAAAATAGAACAAAACATAACAATAATCCGTGACTTGAAATCTTTGCGACAAAAGGATTCAGACACTAAGAAACTATCTGCCCTTGCTTGAAGACCTTGGAACTTTCAACAAAATAAATTAATTTTTTCCAGTTCTGAATAAGTGATGCTTGCTACAAAGTAGAACTTGCCCTTCTATAAAATGTGTTAAAGGAAAATATCATACATATAGCGAGAATGCTGGATTACAAGGGCATGATGTTAATCACAGCAGATCACAGTGCTATGGCATAGACAAAAATAAAAGCAGCAAAGACAAGGAGAAACATGTACCACAATTTAAAATAGAACTCCTATGCTTCCAGCAGGATGACACTAATGTATTAGACACAAAGAACTTCTAGTGAGTGACCTCTAACAGTTATTATATAAAATACTGCATAAGGGCTGTTAGTAAATGAAGTTACTTAATATGAAAAACAATCTCTTTTTAAAATACTGTGGCAGAATGGCTATGTTTAACAGACAGTTCAGAGAGAACATGGCTAGCTTGAACTATTTCCATAATCTGACTACATTCTGTTGTGTGTCCCATAGCTGAATGAGGGTTTTAGTAATAGCACCATGTATTACTTACTCTGTCCTTTGATTCTGGCATAAACCACACAGAATTTATATATATTATTATGTTTGCAAGGTTCAGATTGCCAGAATAGGAAAAGAAGAAAATGAAGTTAAATATATTTAAGACACTGTGAACAAGTTACAAGCAGGAAAAAAAAAAGGAGAAGCATTATTCATGACTTAGCAGCCTGACTAATCTTTCTACAGCTGGAAAAATGCAATAATGAGAAATACATGATTGTACATTTATTTTGGAAGGTATAGACTATAACCACTTCTACAAGTGATAAATAAATTCATTCTGTTCCTGGTCACATGAAACTTACCTTGCAAACAAAAATGGAAATATCATAAATCTTATTCTAATTAAAAAAAAAAAAAAAGACAAAATTATAGGGAAAGTGAAGGGACAGAAAATGCAAACACTAGAAGGTCTATATGACCTTTGGTTTCAAATCCCATATCTTCACACCTGAAAATAACACAATGCCTTTTAGCTATTCTACCACAAAAAAATAATGACAATGGTGTAGCAGTCCCACTTATGAACAAAGGGGTCATCGCAAACTTCTGAACTAAGATAAGCTACACATTTACTCATTCTGAAAATAATCCTGTCAACATATCAGATTTATGACTCTTTCCTGCCTTAGACATGGATATTTCACATGTGAACAGAAAGAATGAAAATTTTGTGAGATACCAAGAATCCCCCTCCAGTCTTGACCAGATGATTAATATGACTGCAAATCTGAAGAAATGTGAGACACCAAGAATCCCCTTCCAGTCTTGAGCAGATGATTAAGATGACTGCAAATCTGAAGAAGAATACATGGCATAGAATATCTATGGATAAAGAAAACACAGAGGATTTACAGCACCACAGGTTAACTTCCTAAAAATGGCTAATTACTGTTCTAAAGGAATAGCTAAATAAGATTCTTGTTTGAAAATTCCTCATCACCCAAACTCACAGCAAAATTTTTACTACATCTTAATGGAAATCCTCTAGGTGAGATTCCTTCTGATCTCCTATTATGATTTTTAAATATTTCTTTCTATCTCCCTTCCAAGGAAGTGTGTTCTGAACTTCCCTATACAATTTATAGCATCCATACACAAAATAATTTTAAATCATTATAAGATTCCCAAAAATATGTAGCCTCTAGTAGTTTGGATTAGAAAATTTTACTACTGTGGCCATTAGCCAAGATGTAAAAGGGTATTGACTTGAGGAAAATCATTGTTTTCAAGTCTATAAAGGAAAGGTGAAAAGTAGCTTTGTAGTTTAATACTTGGCAACATCAGTGGTCCAAAAGGAAACTAGGTAATGAATGGGGGGGGGGGGGGG
>NW_008658951.1:0-10600 GCF_000695815.1 Acanthisitta chloris
AACTCCCAGGTCCCTTTCTGCCTGGCACTGAACTGGCATAGGAGACCTTTGGCTGGAACAGGGAGGCAGCTCAGGAGAGACAGAGCACCAGTAACCTCCAGAAGGGAGTGATGCCAGAGGGGAAGGACAGCCTCAAGTTCATGATCCCTTCTGAGTGAATCTCTAGCAAACACATTTCACTGAGTCATCAAAGGGGATAAAAAAAAAAAAAAAAAGACATAAGAATTTCTGCTGATATTTTTCCCTTTCATTTTAGAGAGCCATAATGCTTGGCTGGATATACTCAGCCAAATGTTTTCTGAATTGGGAATCTCCCAAGCTTTTTTATTTAAAGAGCCCTTGATATTCATTTACAGTAAGTCAGCATTACTGCAGTAACCACTGAGCCCTTCATAACCTTGCTGTGTGTGATCCCCTCTGAAAGTCACTCTGCAATCAAATGTCCTGGGATTTCATAATAGTAATTTGCCACACTGTCAGAAATAGGCTTATCATGCTGCTGTCATTGGTATCATGTGAACATCACTCAGTGTGCTGTGCCCTTCAGACGAGAGCCAGTGCTCTGAGCCAGTCAGGGAGAGAGAAACAGAAAAAAAAAAAAAGGAAGAGGAAGAGAATGTTAACTCCTGAAAGTCCAATACAGCCTCTGTCTGCTGGAGGGAGCTGCAGAGCTCCTGTCTGCGGTGTGAGCACCTCTTTAAACATCAGTCGTATTGACTGGGTAAAGCAGTTGCATTTTTTTTCCAGTTCACCTGAAATCCCTGAGAAATCTGCTGCTGTTGTCTCTCATTCTGCAGAGTGTGGTATCTACTGTTTGCCAACACCATGAGAAAGACATAGTTCCCAATGCCCACAGGCTGTTAGCAGATCTTGACTAGTTGTTCAGGTTTAAAAAATATATTTCTATCCTTTTCTTCTTTTACACAAAATTTTTAAGTAGTTTCCTAAGCTTTTCCTGGAAAAAGTCCTAGAGATTTAGAATTCCAAACAGAGTTTTATCTAAAGAAGCAATAGGTAACATCTTTTAAAAGGAGTTTTCACCTGTACTTACATAGCTGAAACTGCTTTTCTCAAAACTTTCTCCTAGAAAGTCACACTCTCAGTGAACCTTTCAGTCCTTTCATGGTTGTGTCAATGATTCAGGGAAAATAAACTACCATGTAGCTTAGATTGACCAAACCAAGCTGAATGATAGAAACTTGAGTGAATTTTTGCAGTAAAAAGTGCCACTGACTGATGTGAGTTCTCTAAAAGATTCTCCAGAAGCCTATTTTTATTTATTAGAGAAAAAATATTAATTTTTTCAATTCCATAAATTCTAGCAACAAGCATAAACTACCAGCTTAATACTGCAGGATGAGATGCATTGTGCCTGGAGAGGATGTACTAACCCTCAAGCTGTTCTGAACAGCTTGGGAAGGAAAAGGAAGAGGAAAAAGAACTCACTAAACCAACAAAATCTAAAGCCATAATATTGGTGATGGCTGCAATATCTCAGGTTACATTTTAAAACTCTTTTCTCCACAGGAACTCACATTATGCAAGAGATCTGGTCAGGGAAAAAGGTAATGCTAAACTGAAGACTTAGGATTTTCAAATATACTGAAGGTATTTGGATACCTTCAATTTTTAGCATTTTCCAGGCAGAAGGTGCTCAGCACATTGAGGTCACATTCCCCAGGACATCTCAAGCTCAGAATCTGTTGTTACTTTAGAAAAGTCATTTGGCTGTTTTAAGGATTGATTTTACAAATTGTCTGAGACACCCTCAGTGGGGTGTAGATGCTCTCAGAGGACTTCCCTGTGAATGAATCAGCAGTGTAAAATAATCAAACTAATGTCAGAGTTCTGACACTCACTGTGGCTGTCTCATCCAATAAGGCTTTTTGTTTAATTTAAACCAGGTTTATATCAGGAAAGTCTTAATTTTCTAAGTGACTCTGAAAAAGAGGCAATTAAAACCATGTGAGCTAATGATGACATCTCCTGGAACAGCTTCACACTGAGGTGTGTGTGGTTTATACCTTATTTATCCACAGACTGAAGAAATTGTCACAGTTTGGTGCCTGGGAGTTCCAGACTGTTCTCTGAACTGCAGGTGGCAAAGAGCAGAGGTGTGTAGTTTGAGGTCCTGAGATGGCACAGAGGAGAAACCAACCCATTGCCCCATCCCTGCAGGAGTTCCAGGCCAGGCTGGATGGACCTCAGAGCAACCTGCTGCAGGTGAAGGTGTCCCTGCCCATGGCAGGGGGTTGGAACAGGATGGTCTTTAAGGTCCCTTCCAAGCCGAACCATTCTGGGATTCTCTGAGAAGGAAACCTCCCAAAACTACATGTGCAGTCACTTCCCAGAGCAGAACTGCACATCAAACACTGCACTTCCACTGCTGGGGAAAGGGACAGGAATCACAGTCATTTTGTGGGGGATTTGTGCCTGCAAAGCACACAGAGTGTCAAATCTGCTTAAAAACGTTAGGTAAGATTTGCATACTGGGACATATATTAGGCAATCTGTTGAAATGTAATTAATTGTTGGTTTCCATTTCTGTTGGCTAGTAAGTATGAGCAGTTCTATTTTGCCACAAACATAACTCCTAAAGGACTCGAGGACTTTATTAGTAAAGTTAGGTAATTTGATCTCTACTATTGAAAGTGATGGAGGGCAGAGTGGGTAGAGAAATGACATGGAGAGTGATACCTGGTCATATTCCATGGACAATCAGCCTGAAATGTAACGCCAGGGCCTTCGACAGAAATTATTCATACCGAGCTCCCCATGCAGGTGTACCATTACTACCTCTCTCCCAGAACCAGGAAATCTGTTGTGTTGCTAGTGAGCTGCTTTGGTTGTTATAGAAATGCCTTCAGCTATGCTGTCCAATCCTTATCCTGGGGTTCAATTAATTCAGGAGCCTTTGGCCAGGAGAGAGGGCTCAGCCCATGTCAACACGTCTTTAGAAATGCATTAACAAGTTGCTCCACATGTATAATTAATAGGGATGAAGGAACCCTAGACTGTCACAAAGTCTGTTCTCCATCCCAGTACATCTCTTTTTGCTTCTTGATCCTTTCTCTCCTTTACGATGTTATTTCTAGAACAGTGATATAGTTCACCATATATTACTCTTGGAAACATTTATCTTATAAAGGCAATAATACCCTATTAGAACTATCTTGCCTTACAGTGCATCTGTTATACAAAGAGCTCAAAGTGTTTAAACAGAGCTTGATTAAAAATTAAACCTCTGTCCAGCTGTGTCAGGCAGGTAAGTCGTATCATATCCATTTTACAGATGGTTAAACACACAATAGAAAGGTTAACTGCCTTGTCCGTGGCTGCTCACTATGTTACCTGCACTGATGGGAGTGAGGAGCCAGACCTGAATAAATAATCCGTTTCTTGATTTAGCAGCTGAGGCACAAATCAAAGAAATGCTCTTTTCACTTTCACTAAAAGTAATTTTCTTCTAATGGCTCTTTTAACCAGCTGAGATACAACTGAGAATTTTTTTTTGTCAACCCAAAAAGTCACTTCCATCTCAAATGAAATCATACTGAACTGTTTTGCTAACTTTATATGAAGCTTATGTCAGAGAGAAATCCGACATTTTGAAACCACAAGTTGTCTTCTGAGATGACTCAGTTGGAAATAACTTGTTTCACCAGTGACTTTTGACAGGTGAAACTGGATGGTACCAGGAGCCACTTTGAACCATAGTCTTGGCCTAAAAGTCACTAGGGACAAGTTCTTCTTCGAGGTGACAGCATTCATCAGCTATACTTGACGTAGATAATATTCAGTCCATAGTGAATAGAGAAGCTCCCTCTTTCTGAATAACAGCACTATGAGCATCAGGCTCAGGAGACAGGACTGCCCTTAGGAAGTCTGTTGAAATGTAATTAATTGTTGGTTTCCATTTCTGTTGGCTAGTAAGTATGAGCAGTTCTATTTTACCACAAACATAACTCCTAAAGGACTCAAGGACTTTATTAGTAAAGTTAGGTAATTCGATCTCTACTTTTGAAAGTGATGGAGGGCAGAGTGGGTTTTTTCAGCCTCTATAAAAGCCTCTACTTTTTCAGCCTCTACAAAACCAGATCCAAGGGTAGAGCAACGCACTGGACAGCACCTTCCTACCTGTGTCTGCAGCTAGGGAGACATATACAGAGGTTTAAGCCAGAGCTCTTGTTTCTTCCTGCTTTGGGGACTTTAGAAAGCACTTTCCAGCAGCCCAGTGCCTGCTGTGCTGCCAGCTCACAGGGAGAGATCTCTCCCTCCACGGCTCCGGCAGAGCCAGCTGTGAACCACGGGAAGCATCGCGGTGGTGGTTTATGCTGTGGAGCTGGGGAAAGGGCAGAAGGCAGAGAAAACAAGTGCAGGACTGTTGGAAGTGGGATTTCACAGAGTGATTAAGTCTACTGTCCAGCTGGCAGACACAGCAGCTGTTACTATTACAGTCCTGATAGCATTTCATTTATTTTAAGCCCCTATCTTAAAGCTTTAATATCCGATCCATCCTGAATCCTTGTGTTTGAAGGTGGCAGCAGGGGGGATCAACTAGTAAAGAACATGAAAAAAAAGGCAGACAAGTCTTAGACGTCACTTTATGAGACAAAGCTTCTTATACTTTTCCATTTAAGACTGGATGTCCCTAATTTCCTAGCACTGCAATGGAAGACAGACCAAAATCCTGGAGACTTGATGAAGGTTCATTTTTGCTAACAGGAGGGAAGTGCAGAGCAGTGCCATGACCCCAAAATGAATGAAGTGAGTGCCCTCACTGACACTTTCCCTTCCTGAGCCATCCTGTTAAATAGAAAAATGGAAAGTTGCCATGGAACTTGAAGAATAAAGTCTCAGGAATCTGTGGTGATGGAGATACAAAAAAGGGAAGGAGAGAATTCTCTTCCAGAAGCCAAGGAAGGCTTGGGGAGGTTGGATAGAGGGAAGGAGAGAATTTCACCAGGAGCTGCCAAGGAAGGCTTGGGGAGGTTGGATAAGCACTGGGTTTCCCCTGTTGCACATAGATGTGGGCCAGGGTCTTCACCCCACTGCACAGGGGGTATGTGATGGAGGCTGGAGGAATAGTGTGTCTTGCTGACAGGGAAACCTCAATCCCTGCATCTAAGAAAGGAACAGATGTTTTTCAGGGTGGGCAAATGGGCAGCTAACTGAATGGCAAACTTTAGTTAAAGAAATAGACCACACAACTTTGAAAGAATCCAAAGTCATTTTGCTTGATAAAAACCCATAAGAAGTCAGTGGGGATTGTTCTCTTCAGTCACTGTGAGATTTAGATCAGCTTCTCAAAGAGGCAGAACAACAGGTAGGTTTGAAATCTATTGTTTTCTGTTGAAACTGAGCCTTGGAACCAGTTCCCTGCGTGACCATGGTTTTTACAGAGAAACCATGCTAAGTCCCAGTTTCTGTGCATGCAATCCAGTGAAAGGAGAGGTACAGTGTCTACACAGCACCTAACCCATGTGTGGCATAGGGGCTGCTCCCAGTGAGGCAGCAGTAATCACTCCATATCTCCAAATCTTTCCCACATATTTGTATTAAATCTAAATCCAAAAGAAACCCAAGCAATCAGTCTAGAATACCTCTCACTTGATATAACACTTGGAGAAGTAATAAATTAAACCAGCATGGCAGAGATACTTCTCCAAACAGCTTAGTGCAGACAAAGCAATTATCCCTAATTTTGCTTTAATCACATCATCAATCCTATGTGCAAGAAAATCCCTGCCTTCACACTCCCATACCTAACACATCCCTCAGGAGATTAGTGTGCCATCCCTCTGCAATTCAGCTGAGAGGCAGTAATGCTGAGGTTTGGTGCCTGTGCTCAGTCACACACAGCTCTGGAGTCCCTGCAGTACGAGGGACTTTACTCACACTGAGCTGGGTTACAATCCTGCTTCATCCTGGTGGGAGGAGATGACTCACTATTTGTTCTGTAAGACTACAAGGAGACACCTTGAAGCAGAAAATGGCTTTGAAGTGCCAGCTCGCTTCCCAGAGCAGATGGCTGGGCTAGGCTGAGGTTAAAGATGTTCATTATAAATCCATCATCAAACTAGGACAGGGCTGTACAGTGATTACCAGATCGAGGGAATGTGCTTAGAATGACAACTCCTGAGCAACACAAGGCTGAAGTCAAGTTTTGCTGAGTTGGATCAGATCCTATCAGAGAGCAGAGAGCACTGGATCCAGAATACATCTGGAGAAGCCTCTGCACAGAATGTCTGCAATCTCCACATAATGCTATCCCTCACTCGAAATAAATTAGGATTCACCCTCCCAGGCAGAAACCACAAACTCAGGTAACTATTGTGCACACAGATCACCACTACAAAGGGCTCACATAGAGTTCCTTTCATTCTTTCTGTATGAGAATGCAGAGTATAAACACACACACACACACACAGAGCTGCAGAGTTCCCACTGCCCAGGCAGTATCTTCAGGAGGTAAATCAAACTATTGCAGTCCTGAGGGTGGTGGAGCTGTACCACTCTCTCCCAGATAAGGACTGGATCCAAAATCACTGAGCAGTGAAATCAGTATCAAAGCCAACCACGATTTCTTTTGTCACAACACACTTCAGGTTAAACAGAAAGCAATGACTTACTTTGATGCACTCTCAGTCTCACAAACCTCACAGTGCTCAGTGGTGGATGATCTGCATCCTATACACCAACACTGAAGGAATCAGCCTGCATGGAATACTTTCCTCAGAAACAATACCAACTGCTCAGCCTAATGACTTCTGTTCCCTTGAGGAAAGCAGCTTTTTCTTCCAGTTTTTGTTTTGAAGAGGATTTTTTTGTGACAATTTATCAAACTTTGCACTCACAGTGTGATACCACTCTCCAGAAACATAACTTTTTGTGATTTTCCAGCCTTGAGTTGGAAAGAAATACCTGATAACCTTTTTCCTCTAACATCTCCCTATCATCTTTTACCAAACTTCTCGCTGAGGTCAGTAAATACAGCAACATTTAGGACTTGCCACATGAAGAAAGCAGCGAAACTACTTCAGAGTGTTTCCTTTTTTCATCAGTTGAAGATGCAAACTAAGGGGTTTGGGTTGGGGATTTTATTTGTTTGCTTATTTTGGTGGGGTTTGGTTTTGTTTAGTTTTGAAATACAAGCACAAGGCAACTGAATTCTTTTGGACAAAGCAGGATCCTGCACAGTGAAGAAACATATAGTGAAAGGCAGATTCTGCAGGTTGTTGGTTAAGACACTGTAGCTCTAAACCCACAACTAGTGTTAATTTATAGCCAATATTTCACACTTCCCTGCCAGTCTATAGGCTGTAACTCCACCATGTTAACATTAAGGTAAGTACTTGATAAAGTAACTAAAAAATAATGTTCTGTGAAAATACAAGTCAATCCAATTATGCCTCAGTTTCCCTTTGAATTATATCTATGGTCTCATCCCTCTGGTTGCCCTTGTTTTTTTAAAGCCATCAAATGCCATACTCAATATGGAATCTTCGGCAGCTTTCCCATCTCCAATTATACAGCTCATATAGGTAAAAAGTGAATCTCTATGCATTTGCCCAACTGACCTTGAGGGATTTCTTCTGGTCATTTCCTCCCCTGACCCAAATTCACATTTGAAGCCACATCTTCAAAGGATAAAGAGTGATAATTTAACCCACTGCAGACTGCAAACCCAATTTACTCACAGCAATTTCTCAATTAGAGAAGAACTGGTGGGCAAAAATAGACTGGAATTGTTTGTCAGAGGTGTTCACAGTCATTTCACTCCCTGTGACATGCCATAAAGACCAAACACTATTTCTTCTGCAAAGTCTTTCAACACTTGCCCTAATTAAAGAGCAAAACCCCCACACAGAGCAGCCAGCAGTGCCGTGGGATGTCAGTCAGCTGGGCTGGATCTCAGGGAGACTTCAAGCAAAGGTCACCAAGATGGTTCTCCTGCTCAATCCTCAATTCTTTTTTGCCCATTCCTCCACCTAAGAGGAGTTTTTAAGGTGGTGGACAACACCTGTATCTTGTGCTTTGCTTACCTGTTGGTGAGGAGCATGACCAGGAAAAGTCAAAATCTATTTACTTACACTCCAGTGATGTCAGATGGGGAGAATGACCTCACATACTGCAGTGACTGAAGTGTGTTTTGCTCTCACCATTGTCTAGGTGGACTTTTCTGACTTTCTCATTTCTGAGCTTGTAAGAGATTTTTGTACAGCCTTCCAAGTGATATCTCACATTTCACACTCAAATTAAAGCTTATCAACAGGCAAATGGTGCTTTGGTTGGGAGCAGCAAACTTCAGATATTCAAAAGAAAATCAGTTTCAGCTTGAAACAGACTGTGCACCACACCTGGGAGTGAACTAGCTGACCCTCAATCCTCACCACTGCGCAAGGAAATTGGTGGAAAAGCAGCTCTGAGATCAAAACAATGCTGCTTTGAAGTAAACTTGGCTCTACTGAATAACTCCAGCCCAAGCTGTTTCACTCCTTATTTGCTGCTCACCTCCCTGCAAACTTTTCACTTCCCACAAAACTAACAGGAGAAGCCTGCTCCAAAGTGTTTACTCGTATGCTTTTTGACAACCCCCAAAAAAGCACATTATGTGCTGCTAACCCAATGTTACACAATTTCACATGGCTTCACGGAGCTCTGGGTGGGGTGTGAGAGCTGTTGGAGCTGGAGAAACACATCATAATTCAGCGACACAAGGGCTCCTGTTGCTCTCTCTGGCAGCTCAAAATTCAATAGGTTTTTTTCCTACTAACTCTTTACAATAGTCACTGGATGGTTGGTCAGCACACACAGAGCTGTGGGTTTCCTAGTTTGGTTATTGCTGTACCATGCAGAGATAACACCAAACTCAGATTCTGTTGTTCTAGTTACAGTCAAGATACGAAGATCCAGAAACCAGGACACAAAGGGGAAGATGGTGACAAGATGAGAGTAGGAATCTGCTTAGAAAGCCAAGTATTTTTGTGACAAAGCAAGGTATCAGTAGATAAAGTGTTTGTGGTTCTTCCATACCTGTGTTCTACAAGTCTCTGACAAGGTTGTATTGCTCCAATGGTAACAGGACATGAGATGGATAATAAATGTTTCATGTGTGTTACAGCCTGCCTGGCACAGTCCATGGCAGATCCTACTCTCCAAACATAACTTCCTAGTGTGTATTTCTGGTTTCTTCTTGGAAAGAGTACACAAGGACTCAGTGTTCCAACACGACCTTCACCACAATGAATCACAAGGACTTACCCCCACAGTAGCATCCCAGTTGCCACTGGAAGTCAGTGAAACAGTTTCCACCACAGGTGATCAAACATTGTTCTCTGAGAGGAATGGTTGGATTTGGACACTATCAAACCTCTGCTCCTTCTTTGGGAGATGTGAGCTGAACTTACATGTGCCAGCTACCAGCCCTGGAAACTAAAGTGATTTACTCACATAGCAAGTAGGCAGCACGTGCTGGATCAGTGAAAGGTCCTGCAGAGAGTTGCTCCTGTGGGTCTGCAGCCAGCACAGAGGAACCTCAGTCTCAGGCTCAGCATCCCCATCAGGCTTCAGCTGTTCCACTGAGGCTGTCTACAAGGTGATAGTTACAGCAAGCTCTAGTATTGCTACACACACACACCTTCTCCCAACCACACAAGTGTGAAAATCCTACCCACATGTACAGGTGAGTGCACATAGTTCTTCCCACAGCCGAAAGATGAGACCAGTTTTGGTCACCTCTAAGGATGCCAGGCTAAATTTTAGTTGTCTGTGTACAATGGGTCACTCTCTGCTCTACAGCAAGCAGTGTGCTCCTCTGCATGAGCTCCCAGAATCATCCCTTCAAGGTAACCCAAAGCATTTTACTGCTGCTCTAAATCTGATCCATTAGTGTTCATGTCTAAGAACCACAGGAGGACCAAAGCTGCCTCAGAATGACTGAGGATAAAATGCTGAGTTTGGACAGTCACTTCAGGTGATCTTTATTTTAATATTCTGTGGATTAGGAGTTTTTTTTAAACCAATGTGCACACTGCTAAAAGTCAGACTGTCTCAATGACATCATGCAGATTTGCTTTTCTGCACAGTTTTTGGATCCTCACACATACCAAGCTCCAGCATTTCATCAAGGAGACATATCTGCAGGCAATGTGACAGCTGCTTCCTGGCTCTTGGAGCCTGCAACGCTTTATTTGGGTCATGCAGAGTATCTTTCCTTCCCCTTGAAGCAGGTAAAATGTCTGCTCAGTTCTGACAGTGACAGATAGTACCACTAAAGTGAAGCTATTTTAGAAGGACAATTGTAAATGAAGAACTTTCCACAGCACATTTCTAATCAGCTACAGGCAGTGCTGCTCGAGCAAAGGGAAGGTAAATTCAGCTCTGAGTTGGCACCACTGTAACTTCTCTGATCCTAATGTGGGTCACTGCAGCCTGAGAAGGGAGTGCAGCCTCACTACATTCCACCCACAGAAGCAACATAACACAGAGGAAAACTTCCCTTGCCCAAAAAACTGGAGCTGGGATTACCTCCATGTTGCTGCCTTTGTGGATGCAAAACTGCAGTAGTAATGCAGCCTTCAGGCCTTTTGCTACTCCT
>NW_008658951.1:10614-50006 GCF_000695815.1 Acanthisitta chloris
CAGAGGACCATTATGGGGATCACTAGTTCTGCCAATATTCCAACAGGAGGTTGTTTTGACCTGAAGATTCCATGAAATCAGAAAAATCCCAATAGGAACTAAATCCAAGTTCTGTCTCATTTGCTAACAAATAGAATGATGCAAAATCAATATTAATAGCAGGTGGTGCTTACAGTGAATCAATACTACTAACTGGAGGAGTTCAATACTTCTGAAATATGCATTAATTACAGAGGAAAATAGCATGAAAGTTTCTTATCCCGAAAAAAATCTACATTGCAACATCACCTCGGTGTGATGGAGTATCCAGAATAGCAGCTTCCCAAATAAAGCTTTCCTAAGCTTTGCTCTTCAGCTTGTGCTGTGCTATGTGGGTGTCAGCTTGGCCTGCTCCTCGCTGCTCTGAGGGGTGCTAAGCTCCACATATAATTAAGGCTTTCAGGGCTTTGTGTTGGGTTGAACAAAAAGCTACAAACTATAAACAAATCTAGATCTTCATTTTGAGGCACCATGGTAGGATGAACCTGCAAGTAAGAGCAGAACCCAGTGAAAATCTCAGAGTTTGGTAAGTGACTTCTGCAAAATTACTCAGGATAATGAAAAGTAAAGAAAATTACTTACAGGATAATGAACCAAACCCATAAACTCTTTACCAAAGGGAGGACAGACATTGCTGAAACACTCACTGATGTCTCATTGCAAAGTTTGGTAGGACAGATCATTTTGCTAACTGGTTGCAAGTTGTGAGTCCATAATAAGTGTGACCCAGTTTCTTGTTCCATGGCTGAACAATTTGCACAGATCTAAATATAAAACTGTTGATAACATATCCGTATTTGAGTGCTTCAGGAACTGCACTGGGCAACACTCAGTGTATTTCCAACCATGCCACAAACCCCTGGTTATAAGTCTTTTCTCCTTTTTCATACCCATGTACAAATAAACATGAAAGTCCAAGTTGAAATTATAAATATATTTGTGTTATTTATAATCATGGCACTACACAGTGAAAATCATGTCATTTCAGTTTGCTTGAAGGAAGCAGAATAGAATAAGACAGTATTGACACAGAATATCCTCTCACTGTCCTACTTAATTCTGTTTCAGTGTGTTTTCAGAAATAATAGTCTTGACAATGGAAGCAGTGAGTGGCATTGAAGAAGCTGTAGAGCTAACAGAAATAAACACTCTTGTCTGGTTGTGACCTCAGCATGGTGCAAACCCAACTCTGTCAGCCTATGGAGTCATTCCAGTGATGCCAGTGAAGGCAGAGAGGGATCAGATCAGACCTACTGCTAACATCTGTGTCAGCCTAGAGATGATGACTGCAAACAGCCCCAGTGCAGTGCCTCCCTTACATATCTCAAAGCACTTGGAAGAGATAGTTGTGATCTTCATTTGATGGCTGGTGAGACTGAGGCACAGACAGAGCAACTTTTCAAACTCTGAAGGGCCTACAAGGAGCCAGAAAGGGACTCTGTGTTAGGAACTGCAGTGGCAGGACAAGGGGCAATGGGTTCAAACTGAAGGAGGGAAAGTCTAGGTTGGATGTGAGTAAAAGGTTTTTTACTGTAAGGATGGTGAGACACTGTCCCAGGTTGCCCAGGGAGGCTGTGGCTGCCCCAACCCTGGCAGTGTTCACAGCCAGGTTGGCTAAAGCCTTGAGCAACCTGCTCTGGTGGGAGGTGTCCCTGCCCAGGGCAGGGGTTGGGACTAGATGATCTGTAAGCTCCATTCCAACCCTTCCTAAATTCTAGGATTCTGTGACTTTGTCACTCCTTACCACACAGAGTGATTCCCTCCTGTTTGCCTGCACAACACAAGAGATTTGGAACTACCTGTCCCTACCAGACCCTTCCTATCAACTGAGCAAGGCAGGTTTTTAACCAGAGTGTTGTTTTAAGAAATAATAGCATTTACAGTAGTTAACCAAATGCTACTTCTTATCAGCTCTAATTATTTTCTAATAGCATACAGTCCTTAGCTTGTTCATTACTATGTTGTTCATTGCTTTAAGCCCTCACAGCTACTCTAGAGAATAATTTAAATACACAGAGCTTTAAAAAAATATTTCCATTACAAATATTTTAAAAATATACTTATCCTAAAAAGCTGTCCAGCACTATTCCAAAAATCTCTTGTAATAAATGTCTTTTTTTTTTTTTTAAATTTTAACAAAAATATCTACCCTCATATAGAAGAGCTCAAGTTTTGACAAATCTATAATACAGTCAGAAACATCTTGGGCCAGATTTCACTCTTGTTTATACAGATTCCAGTTTGGATCCTGGTGTTCATTTCAGTTGGGTTATTCTGGTATAATCAGGAGCAGAATATAGCCCTTAGTGTTTTAAAATAACTAAATGGACTGGATACTGCAACAGTTACTGGTGCCTAGCATTACAGCGAGGGAAATCCTTTACTTGGTTGCATCTAAAAATGCAAAAGGATGTTATATTTAGTATTTGTGCCATGACCAAAGAAGTGCCAGGCATCTGCAGTGGATGACTCAGACCCAGAATCATCTTCACTTAGAGAAAAGCCTTTTTGGTTGAATGGTGCCTGCAACTGCTGTCGTTAAATGGAGGCTGAATGTTTATGGAGAGCATTTGTAGGGAGAAAATGCCAACCTTCCTCTCATGCTTTCTACAGTTCGAGGAATCATTTTCATTGAACTTTGTTTCTTATAAAGTTGTGCGAGTTTAATAGAATCTCCCATAACTTACAGCTAGGAGGGACACTATTTTGGATTGCTTCCCTGTTTTCCAGCTGAAACACCTCCAGCCAGGCCATGTCAAAGTGCTTTTAGAACAAGCTTTAAGCACTTGTAAGAATCTGCATCTCATCAGGAAAACCTGGGAACTCCAAACTCATCTTTTTTTTGCCTTTCCCCCCCCCTTTTTCTTCCAGTCTTCAAATTTAAAGATTTTTTATTTGATTGAGGATCACAGACATTGACCTGGTTTGGTTGCATCGAGCTACATGTGCAAGCAAATCTGACAGTCTCAGCTCTGCCATTCCTACCTGTGGCCATCACTGATTCCAAGGGATCCTTAAACACTGTGATTTCATTTAACTCATGTTTAAAGCTTTTACTCTACTCGTTTTCTTCCTAGACTTTGGCTGATGATCTAGTAACTTATAAACCAAGGAAACTCAAGGAGAGAGACTAAGTTCAGTCCTCACTGTCGTCGTCATCATCATCGTCATCCTTGCTGGGAGCACATCTTTGGAAGCAGTGCACTAGGGTTGCTAGGAAGAAGCTGGAGAGAATAGCAGCAATGGAGACTGCAACTCCAGAGAAGATGATGATAAAAAGGTCAGTCAATGACAAGCTGAATTTGCATTCACTAAAGCTGACCTCAGATAATTCATTCAGAAAGATTCTTCTGTTTTCTACAGGCAGGGAACACTGGATTTCGTGGAGACCTGCAAGGAAGAGGAAAGGCAAACAAATCAGTGGAATATCAGTGAATCCTTCTGTTGCTCCAGTCAGAGACTGGATGGCTGAAGAAAAGTTTTAGAGTTGATTCCAAGTGTATGAATTTGTATAACATTCAGGAAATAAACAATGGAACAAAACTTGTTACTATCCAAAGTAGTCACATAACCCCCTTGAGCAGCTCCTGGAAATTAAGTTATTCCACCTTCAGCCTTCCAGGAGTCTAGGTGTGACCTAGGACCATGAATCTGAGGGTTTGAAAGAGTTAATGTTGAACCCTAGATGCATCTAAACCTGAAGACCTGGAAGCAATTCCCAGGTACTCCACCTTAACTCTGACTCTGAAACAGGGTAAACAGGGATACCTGAGTTCCTTCCACACCTGAGTGCCTTCTACACTACATTTTTTCCCTGTGTAGTTCCAAAATTACAGTTATTTCTTTGTTCTGGTCAAAACAACAGACTGTTGGATGCTTGTTTGTCCGTGACCTGCTTCCACCTTTTCTCTCTGGCTCTCCCAAGACCATGCAGACTGGCAGATTTTGTTCCTCCACGCATTACTGAAGGATGCCTGGAGCTCAGTTCTTT
Organism: Acanthisitta chloris; assembly: GCF_000695815.1. Lineage (NCBI taxonomy): Eukaryota > Metazoa > Chordata > Aves > Passeriformes > Acanthisittidae > Acanthisitta > Acanthisitta chloris. Next base: position 14,645 of record NW_008658951.1, read on the forward strand.
GTAGTGAAAGCAAAAAACCCCAAATTTAAGAACTGGGGAGAATACAGTTTGATGCTGGACAGTAAAAGCTCACAGTTCACTGCACATACTCAGCTTCATGCACAATGGGCAAACATCAGGAGAGGATTTAGCAGGGCTAGAATGGGCCAAATACTGAAGTGAATTAAGTCTGTTTGGCTCTTGGCAAGGAAGCTTTTGTCTTAATAACTCTTTAGGATATGCATGCAAAGGGGAAGTATAAAATTGCCTGTTAATGACACAAGAATTTCTGCTGGGCTACTCGATACACTTTCACTCCTTGCTGATGATTCCAGAATGAATTTGGCTCTGCCTTGCTGTGTGCACACAGTGTTCACAGTGTCTCCATCACACAGCTCTGCCACAGAACCATTATGTCACTTTAAACAAGGAATTGTGATGATAAGATCCTCTGCAACTGTGAATCCCAGTTTCCTTGTGGCTGGATGGCTATGGCATATGATACCTCACTATTAAACTCAGGCTCCCTGGGTTAGTGATGCCAACCTGGTTATCTGGATCCAACCCAGCCCAGCTGTTGAGTTGATTTGAGAAGGAGCTTTAGCTAAGTCTACTATGGATCCAATTATCACCCTGACTTACTTGACCTTGTGATGACGATTGTATTAAACATGGATGCATCTCATATCTGTTGTATTTACCTAAAGTTCTGCTGCCTTCCCTCTTCCTCATGCTCCTCTCACTGACAACATGCTAAGACCTGCCAGCAGAGCAGGAGAGCAGACAACATGCCCTAGGCTGGCTGGTTTCCCCCAGGCAAACTGCTGCCCAGATACACAGTGATTTTTCCTCTGAGCCCAGAGTGCACTGGTTATGCACAGCAGATGGTGAAGCAACTTGCTTCTCAGATCTTTGAAACCTCCTGTTATTGGAACTAACCTGGAAGGTGGAGGAGCTACACATCATCTGAGACTTTTTGGAAATCTGGGACCTGCAATATTCATACATATCATGTCTTGTACACAAGCTGATATCCTGGAGCACTGGAGCGTGCCTGTCTGCATGGCTGGCTGAGGGAATACATCCCTGCACTCTCCAGCTCGTGCCAGAGCTCCTTCCACAAACCCTTCTGCTGAAAGAAGTCAGAGCTGTTCACTAAGATGTATTTCCTTTTCAGTAGCACTTGGGAGTAGCAGCTCTAGTGGGGAGTAACAACCTAAAGGGAGAACAAATGGATAGTCCTCTCTATTCAAAAATAAGGGAGGAGTGAAAAGCCAGGGGCTGGAATGCCAAGACCTGTGTCTTTTTAATCAGGTTTTCAAAACCAAACATTTCTCAATCAATACATGTAATGCTGACAGTAATCAAAGCAGTTGCATGAGTGTCACATACTGCAAATTTCTTCAAAGAGGAAGTTCCTTGCTAACAGGAAAAGATCACTGCGTATTTTGGCAGGAAAGTCTCCACCAAGTGAATATGCACCTAAACAAATTCCATTTTGCTTGTAGCAAGCACAAGAATAAACAAGCTTCTATACAAATGTGTTTCTGTAAAAGAAACCACTGTAATAGCTGTGGAGTCCTCCTGAGAACTGCTGTTTTCAGAGCAGCTGAGCCATGCTAGCAGCAGGGCTAAAGAAAGAGTGCACAGATGACCATAAACATCTCTACATTTTCTATTTGTGACCTACTGCAAAAGAAATTCTCTACTGTCCTCACCTCCCAGCATTGAAAACACCTCTGTGCTGGAGTGATGAGATGGAGTAGCAGATCTAAGCTTCCATAAGGAAGTAAAAAAAGAACATAGAGAGGGAGAAAAAGACTCCAAAAAAAACCCCTATTGTTCTAGTACTTCTACATACTACAGCCCTTGCCTCTAGAACTAACTTACTATGGTAGTACTTGCCCAGGATCCCAGAGATGGAAAATGAAGAGCTCAAACCTTCATTCCCAACAGCAGTTTTGCTATGGATCAAAGCTGAGCCTGTGGACTGTGAGCTCTATTCCTTTTTCCCCAATGCTTTCACCTAACATCACTTCACAGAGAATGCAAATAGAAAAGAATCTGCACCATACCAAGGCACTTAGAGGGTATTTCATGTCATGAGAACCAGTGTAGTGTAATGATTTTGAGACTGATTATACAATAACGAGAAATAAAGAAGCTCCTCTCCATGTAGCCATGGGTACTGGAATCTAGGTCATGTTCTCAAACCAAATAGATTAGATGGCAATCTGCTCCTTGCTTTATTCTGTGACACCCCAACAGGCTAGTGTGGCCTCAAGATTTTACAGAATTCTTAATCATTAGGAAAATCAGATGCCAACAGGACTAGTGCACAGGTCTTACTTGCTCCCAGCTGCACCTTCAGCCACTCTGTGTATGCACCACCTTCCCAATAAGACAGGAAGCTTCAGCCACTCTGGGCATGCACCACCTTCCCAATAAGACAGGAATGAACTGATCTCTCCTATCCATACACAGGACAATCTGCTAAAATTGTGCAGGAAGCAGCCTGGAAGGACTGGAGAGCTCAGTGGAGACAAATGCCAGTGGCTGAGGGAAAGGAACACTGATTAGTCTGTGATGTTCATTGAGTGTTTCTCTTTGCTGAGTCGTGACACCACTGAAAAACCCAACACAGCTAACAGAAGCTTTTCTTTGGGCTCCAGAGAGAATTTGGAACAGACTGTTCATTTGGAACAGCAGTAAGGCTAGCAGCTCTGTCTCTGGTGCCACAAGGGATTTCTCCTCCCAAAGCTAATGCAGTGGTTATTGCACCAGAGCTTCTAACTGCTTCCCTGAAAACATCATTGCCTGCAGGTCATACACGTGTCTGCTTAAGACAACATACAAACACAACCTGCTTCCTTTCATAGCAACGTGGTACTTGCTTTACATTATTTACAAGTAGGTTGTCCTTGTGCAAGAGAATCTATTGTGTGTGGAGGACTGATGGTCTGTACCACTCCTGTCCTATTGCACTGGTACCCAGTAACACATCCAGCTTTGTCCTTTCCTTGGGCAAGAAGTAATCCCAGGTGATGAAACACCCTCTGTGTGAGCAATGAAAGAAAGAATGGCTTCTAGAGCAGTATTAATTATAGGGTGTGGTTTGTTCCTCTGTGTGAATCTATTGCATATATTGTCTCAGTCAAATCACCTGTCCCCACACACAGGACAGGAGGAACCATTTAAAATCAGTTCTCTGCTTTCACACACTTTAACTACCTGAATGGTATTATTTTTTATAGTTTGAGGGTTTTTTTTTGTGTCTTGTGAGTTTTTTTAATTCTTTTCTCTTCTTTATCCTGTAAACCCTATTCAGTTCATCCTAAACCAGCCAGTCTTCTTGTAAAGGGCATCTCAAAGCAGCTTGGTATTTAAGTGCTTGGCTGCAGCAAGTGAGCCTTTGATGACAGTTATATATATATCTCATTGCTCACACAACATATTCAAGGAGTTGCTTCTTCATACCAAACAAAACTGTAAATGAAATAACAAGTGGGAGTGTGCTATAAATACACAGTTTGTGTTATTTTGGTCAGGGCCATCCCATTATCTGTAATCACTCCAGCTGTCCCAAGGACAATGTCACACACTCTGTATCTTTCTGCTATGTCATCTGAAGGAGCAGATGTATTACATTGGCAAACTGCAATGTACTGATTGCTTTCAAGTCCCAGAGAGGGGACAGGTGCTGGATTCTAGGCTTGTCTTAACACTGGAAAAAATAAGGAGGAAAATACAGGTTTGTACCCTGAGGAACAGATCAGCTAAGTAACATGGAAAGTGTGAAAATGCTGGAATTGCAGAACCACAAAGTTAAAAGGAGAGGTGTGTTTGTGAAAAGTAAAAACAGATTTGTGTTTACGAAGAAGTGATGCAGGAGGGTTCCAGGTAGAGCTTAGTTCAATGAAATTCCCACACAGGTTTTAGAACAATAATGACTTTGAGATGCCTTTTGTTAGAGGATTGTAACTCCACTAAGTGTAGCACTTAAACCCTGACAATGAACCACAGGCAATTAAGCTGCTGCTAGACCCTAATAAACCTTTGCATTAGTTCCTGTACAGGACTATGCACAGGTCCACTTGGCTTGAAGAGTTGGAGACTGAAGTGGTTCCCCTGTAAAACTGAACCTCCTAGAAAACGGATGCAGTGAGACCAGTCTGTGTGCAAATAATTAATAATTCCCTTGTAAATCACTGAAAACAGGCTAACAGTGCTGCAATGCCCCAAGATATAACTGTTCTGATCTTCCCAAATCACAAACCCCAGAAAACCCCAGACACCACATTTCCTTAGCATTCTGCTGGCACTTTGGAGCCATAACCCAACCACGTTTCTCACAGGTACTGTGTGGTCAGGAAATTTCAGACCATTAGTGCACTGACCTTGCCTTCACCTGGATCTGCCATGGGTTTTCCCTGGGTATGTTGACTGATTTCTGTGTACTGTGAGTTTTGGTTGATATTCCTCCAGCTACAGACAAGCACCACAAGGTATCACTTACTCTGGGTCTACTTGAGCCTGTTTTGAAGGACTCTTCGTGTCTTTCTGTCTCTGCTTATTTCTAATCCCTATGCTAACTACACCTTTTATTGGAGAACTCCTGGAATTCATTATCACTTCAATGTTAGGGTCTGTCTGTTTACAGACAGAGATTTCCCAGCTATAATTTTGAGTGCTGAGTTTAAAAAGAATGAAAAGAAGCCTCGATTCTCTTGGGTCTTCATAGAGCTCACAAAAAGCAGATAGGAGAAACAGTTTCCTACCACTCAGCAATGTGCAGCAGCATGAGATAATGACACACACTGGGATATATAGGAAACACATCCAGTAAAATATCTTCAGCCAGAGAAATTTAAGTGAGCTTCATGCACACGTGTTCATTACTATATACACGGTAAACAGAAGAGCACTACAATAGGCTTATTTTTTATTTTTTTTTTAAAGAACACTTGGTGTTTTCCCTTTTGGGCAGAATTTAGCTGTCCCCTCATGTTGCTGAATGGAGTTGACACAGATTAGAAGTGTCTAAATGTGGCATTTTGTTTCTTGTGTGCTATTTAGCTCCCAGCTATAGTTTGCTTTGGTCTACTTAAAGACTGTCACTAATGTATTAGATGTATTAATAAGCAGGGAGGGAGGCACTGCCTCTGAAGGGAGATGAAATTTCATTGAAAATAGCCTCAGGCTATCAGAACAGTTAGGCTTAAAAAAAAAAACTTGAAGCCTAGATTTCAGTCCCTTAATAAAACTTTTATGGCCAAGTGCCCTAGAGACTCACAGAACAACATCAGAGGCTACTTAGCAGTTTGTCTCAATGCCTAAATATAAAGTTAAACGTTAGGTGTTCACATCTGCAAACGCTGTTCTCACATCTTCAAATCTGTGAAAGATGTAAGTACTCCAAATAACCTCAGGATGGAAGAAACAGAGTGAAAAGCCAGTGGCAGTCAGATCATTTTACTGAAAATGTCTAGGAGATCAGATGATATATTTATGTATGTGTATATATAGAAACAGATTTAATGTGCTTGTTAAAGGAATATAATTTCTGTTAGGAGTTTCTGCTTGAATAGAATAAAAGCTGCTGAATGTGTGAAATGTCTTAGGGCTTTTAATTCCTTTCCAAAACCTCAGATATTATGTTCTGTACTAGCATGTGCATGATACTGGGGGAGAACTGATGGCTGGAATGGACAGAACAGCCTGTCCTTTCTAGCTGCAGCTTGCTCAGGTTCTATATTCGTACATGAAGTTAGGGCAGACTTCTCTGCATAGCAGATGAATAAATAAGTACTAATAAAGACTGATAAATCAAGAGGACATGTACAATGCTCTGTTGTTTCGCTGTCTGTTAGTTAGAAGGTCAAAGGAAACCTGTTCTGTCATGTAATTATGAGGCTTTGCTATGAAGACAATATTTTCAGTGAGCACAGGGTGACTATAAAGGTCTGGATGGGGGAAATAAGGTATTATTTAATTTGTAGAATTAGTTTAGTAATAAATCTTAGGTTGGAATGGGATCATAGAAGGAGCCCAAAGAAGCTGGAGAAGGGACTGGAGCACAAGTGCCATGAGGAGAGGCTGAGGGAGCTGGGGGCGTTCAGGCTGGAGAAGAGGAGGCTCAGGGGAGACCTCATCACCCTCTGCAACTCCCTGACAGGAGGTTGGAGTCAGGTGGGGGTTGGTCTCTGCTCCCAGGCAACCAGCAGCAGGACAAGAGGGCACAGACTCAAGCTCTGCCAGGGGAGGGTTAGGTTGGATATTAGGGAGAGATTTTTTCCAGAGAGAGTGCTCAGGCATTGGAATGTGCTGCCCAGGGAGGTGGTGGATTCACCATCCCTGGAGGTTTTCAAGCTGAGACTGGATGTGGCACTTAGTGCCATGGGCTAGTGACCACAGTAGGGTTGGACTTGATGATCTTGGAGGTCTTTTCCAACCCGATTGATTCTATGATTATATGATCACATCATGACAGAGTCTAAAATTCTATGATTCTTTCTAAACAGGCTTACAAAAATCATTCTATTTCATTCATCACAGCATGAATCTATTTGGAATTCTGTCTCTGGCCAATCTCAAAGAGTTTTTCAAGTCTCCCTGGGAATAGTAGTGTACACAAGTACCCACAAATATGCTCAGTCTAAACCTTCTTATCAAATCGATAAAGTCTTTCCAATAGTGTTTTAATAGAGGGCAGAAATGTTTTTTATTCTTGCAATGGGTAGTGGAGAACTTAAATAACTCATATATTAAACACAAGAGGTTGGAAACCACCACTGCATCTAGCAGAAAAACAGACACTGATTGTTTCTTGCAGTCCCCAAAACACTACACAACTTTCCAAAGATACTGAGAAGAAAAAAGCCAAAAGCAAAAGGAGGGCAAGGGGACAGAAAGGAGACACTACAGTCACACTCCAAGGAATACTGATACTCTAATTAAAAGTAATGTTAAAAAAGCATTAGTCATTAACCAACAAGGTCACAGGCCCAACTGCCCAAAGCATGTTCACAGTGGATAAAACCACAGGGATCTCCACAGCCCTTTGCTGTGGTCATTGCAGACTACTCATATTGCTTTGGTACCTGCATTTTTTCTGAATCCAATCCCTTCATCGAGTTGAGATCCTCAGAAGCGTCCAAGAAATGTCTTTTGCACTGATTTTAAACAACACCTGTCACCAGAATTTATTCCATCAAAGCCCTTTGTATTTAAACTCTGAAATGAAATTTTAACTACTGAAATGGAAGGTTCCTAACCTCAGTTCTGTAGGTCACATGAACCAGTGACAACCTTTCACTGGACGAGCCCTGGGTTTGAAAGAAATGGGTTAAGAGAGGAGGCAAGAGAGAAAACTGCATTTTTAGCCAAGATAAATGCAATACACAACAAGTTCTGCAAGCAGAGAAAGCCCTTCCAAACATAAGAGCGTTCCAAGTGTATTCTGTAGGTTTTCCAGATCCCAATGAAGCAAAAAACCAAAGGAATCTCAAAGGTGACTCTTGATCTCAAGAGAATGAATGACATTTTCTTCCTTAAACTTGAAATGTTATGCCCCAAAGTTATTTAACCCAACCTATAGCCATCCATCCTTTTATTCAGTACTTCTCTTGCTTTTAATACTAAATCTTCTTAATTTCTTCTGTCAGAGACCAAACAAACTCTCTTCTTCCTCCTCTGCTTTCTTCAGTTCCACTTCAGAGCACTTGAGTCTTGTCAATCATTTTTTGTAAGACTCAAGAAGATGAATCAAAGACAGGCAAGCAGAGGATAGAACATGACAGGCTACACCTCAAGACACAGGATTTCCTTGATTCTTTCTAATAATATGTTTAAAACCAACTCAGACGTTTGTTCTTTCCAGACATTTTTTGCTCTGAGAGTTTGCATGTCCTCCCTGAAGCAAAACCTTCCATACCAGTTTTTACAACTATCTTTGTAGGGACAGAGACCTTACAGAAACTTTTCTATTGCCAAAAAATGATCCAATATTCTTGATCTCCATGGTTCTCCTGATGGGAAGCCTTTAACATGAATCCTTGGACACCACACTGCCATTCAGGTGTAACTACTGCCTATAGAGTCAAACATCCTTCTACAGAAAATCTGTACAAGTGTTAGGCTTAACCATTGTGACCAATAGTGAACACTTTGTCTTCCCCATGAAAAAGATCTGTTCTATTTTCTCCACTTATCTCCACAGCTCCTTTGCCTCCTTTGCACTATGCTCACTAATTTGTTTTTAATCTATTCCTAACCAAATCAGAGGGGGGAAAATGTAGTTTGCTTTTGGAGTATGATGGAAATGTTGAGTTTAACGTCTCTATAGGCAAAAAAATTACGTTTTGCTGTTTGAAAGTGTTAAGTGTAATCACAGAACTTTTAGTGCAGTTTCTTTAATGTCTGCCTGCAAACCTGCCCTGTGAGTACTCACCTAGTGCCAATGAAGCCTTTATTTACAGTTTGGGTTGGATGGATAAATGCTGGGACCTGGACAATTATTCACATCCCAGCTGCTCTGTGAAGTGACAAGTGAGATGTGCAGAGGCAGCTCTGCTGGGCAGAGCCTTTCCAGGCAGCTGGGCAGACAGGTCAGCAGAAGTTAGAGCTTTACAAGCTATTTCTGGCTGTGTGCCGAGAAGAAAAGGGACCTGGCTGCAGTGAAACTAATGAGCTGAAGTATGGCTTTTGTTCAGATCACTGAGTCCTCCAAAGGCCTTAATTACAGAGGGAGAGAGCTTCAGGATCAGTTACTGAGGTTTCAGTTGACAGTGACAAATCTCCCATTCTTAAATCAACTTGGTATTTCTTCTGCAGGAGTCAATGGCCTGATGTGCCACGTCCCTGCAGTGAAAGGTGGAGCAGTGGTTGGGCTCAGTAAATAGTTGACAGTTTACCAAGTGACTTCCCTCAGACATGCAGACAAGCACATTAAACTATTTCAAGTGTCATTCAAAGTGAAGTACCAAAATGAATGCTCAGAACATAAATCTGTCTGCCAACGGCCTTGTCCCAGCCATGTGCACAGCCCATGCAACACAAATGCTTGAGCTGCTGCAGAATTCCAAGGCAGAAGCAGCCAAGCTCTTTTCTTGGGCCCTGAAAAGTCATCCCTATCCTTTCCTTCTGCTCTATGTCCAGACATAACGCCTGCTGCCCTACTTATCCTGCGTGTTGGCTGCAGGGATCTGTCTCCAGCCTCACAGCAGCATCAGGAGGAGCCAGAGAGTCTGAATGCTCAGTCTTCAGTGAGTTGCTCTGCTCACCCCTCCCAGGAGAGGCCAGGGGAGCAGTTGCTCTTCCCACCCCTCCCAGGAGAGGCCAGGGGAGCATGGATTTGGATAAGCACAACCAGACAAGTAACACTAATTTAATCAGTTCCTAATAGGCATCATGATGTAACGTCATTAAAACCTGAAAACTGGATGTAAAATGCAATCAAATCATAATTCTAACAATTTCACTCTGACTTTCCAGAAGTTGTTTTGCAAAGCACTCAACTCTGGCCATGCATTATAAAATGTCACTCAGACAGCCTTTCCTTTTTGGTTTGGTTTTGCCCTCACCTTGGTGTAGAATGTTTTGGCAGTTTATTAAAGGAGACAGGCAGGATTTCTGTGGCAGCAGCTCACAAGAAGCCCTGAAAACGCTGACTGTGGATGCTTTTCTGCATCCATGCACATCTCTCAGTGACATGCAGGGTGCCAAGAGAGCAGGGGATTTGCTCCAGGGAGCAAATGCAAATCCCTGGGGGACAGCTCTGGTCAAACCAACCATTTGAATATTTGCTCCTTCCCTCCTTGTCTTCCCAAATCAAATCTGACTTAAAGTTTGGAAGATCTGGAGAAACCAGTAAGTCTGTAGCTATTTGGTCAAAACACAACTGTGAATGAGAGAAAATGCTGTGGGAAAGCATCTCTAAGCTTGGAAGACATGGGAGAACACTGGCAAAGCTGTAGGAAAGCTCAGGCACTTGAGATTTCCACCCATAAATTCAGATATCCTTTAAACACTGACAGGGCAGCAGAGAAAGAGAGGTGGGACAGACCCAAACTGAGCAGACTCAGTCTGGATCAAGGGAAACAACCTAGAAGTTCCTTAAAAGTATGGGGAAAGTGAACTGATGTTTGATCTGATGTTTAGCATGAGAGACAGGCAAATGCTTGATTCAGATAAAGGAAACTTCAGTGGAAACATCAGTAAAGGTGGAGAAACAGGCCCAGGTTTGGTATAGCAAGAGCCAAGATGAAAGTTTCACTGAGGCAGACAGGAAAAAACCCAACACGTTTTCCCTCTAATTACTTCTTCCTTCAAACAGCTCTTTACAGCTAAGAATATTTAGGGCAACCTAGATGAGTATATTCAAAAAATGCTACCCAAGGTCATGTGCATAGGAAGAACCTGAATAACTGACTACAGACTGAGCCTGTAGTGACAGGACACAGGGGAATGGCCTCAAACTGAAAGAGAGTAGGGTGTAGGTTGGGTATTAGGAAAAAATCCTTCCCTGGGAGGTGCTGAGGCACTGGCACAGGTTGCCCAGAGCAGCTGTGGCTGCTCCATCCCTGGAAGTGTTCCAGGCCAGGTTGGATGGGGCTTGGAGCAACCTGGGCCAGTGGAAGGTGTCCCTGCCCATAGCAGGGGGTGGAAAGAGATGAACTTTTAGATCCCTCCAACCCAAACCAGTTTGGATTCTGTGATTCTCTGATCAAGAAAGGAGAGGAGACCCCTCCAAAACTTGTAGGCTCACTGTGGTTTTCTTCTCTTTGGTCTGACTTTAAAGAAACAGTTACTTGACCTTATCCCATTCTCCTGAGCTGTTCTCCCCCAAGCTTTTAGCTCTGTGCACAGACCCTCCTGAGACACAGCCCAGACACCAGTGGGTCCATGCCAGGCAGTGCCTGTGTACCCTCTGTAGCCTCCAGAAGTTTCCCTGCTCCCAGCTGGCTACCTTTGGGAGCAGCTGTGCTCAGTGGCAGGACTTTATGCCCTGGTGCTTGTTGGGAGGCATGAACTGTGAGATGATCTCCTGCTAAAGCTGGATTAAGAGAGGCTTTGGGATCTGGTGGGACATGTGGAGCAAGAGTCTGGATTCCCTAAACACAGCAATTTTATTCCACTCCCCTCCATGCTTTTCTAAATATTGCTGGCTGAAATACCAGAATTATATATGCTGCATTTTGGGGGGCTCCAGAGCCATTTCAATTTATTTCTGATATTACAAGCAGAGCTATTTATTGAGAAGAGCCAAAATCAAGCTACTAAGAGTTCCAAACACAGAGTATCACTATGAAATACTTCCAGGAAAGGGCTGAAAAATCACATTGCATAAAATGGAGATGTAAATCTTTTGTAGCAGCTTTATAGCTAAAAAAAAAAAAAAAGAGAAAAATCAGTTTTCCTAAGGAGCTGGCACAGGATCTTTAGCTGCTCAAAGGGCTTATTGTAGAAAATATATTTACCAGGGAGAAAATGATGTCTGGAAGAGAACCAGCTCTGGGCTGAATGAATTTGAAAAGGCTCTTTCACTGCCTATGTAAGTTTAGTCTATAAATCAAAATTATTAGGGCTTAATTTGTAAATTTTATTTCTTGACTGGGAGGAGGACCTGCTGCTAAGAAGAAGCCAACATCAATTTAATGGGCTCGTTTGTTGAAAGCATGCAATTACAGCCTGCCCAAACTGCAGCTCGGGTCACTGCAGGCAGCACACAGCCAATCTGCCCAGGAACCCTCCGAGACACACACAGAGACACACAGACTGCACTGAAAGCCACAGAGCTTTACCTTTCTGGAGCTTGGATGCATTGTCCTGTATCCAGCTGAAAAGATTGGCAAAGTCACAGTCACAGACCCAAGGGTTGCCCTCCAAGCGTATAGTCCGCAGGGAGGGCAGAGCTTCCAGGGCTGCCACGTTTAGGCTTTGTAAGTTATTGTCATTCAATTCTAACACTTGGAGCTGTTCCAGGTTCTCAAAAGCAGCCTCATCCACATCCACCAGGTTATTGTTTCCAAGGCTCAGCTTTATCAGTTTCTCTGCTGCTTTGAATATCCCAGCATCAAGCTGTGTTAAATTATTGTAGCTTAAGTCTAAATACACCAGTTTGGTAGAACTGCTAAAAGTGCCCTCTTCTAAAGAGGTGAGGGAGTTATTCCTGAAGTCCAAATAGACTAGATCTCCATAAAATATAAAGAAATCAGCTGGTATCGCCTGAATGTTGTTATCAGCTATAAGAAGTTTCCGTACATCCAATGGAAAGGGATTAGGAACACTTGGGAGTCCTTGATCCCGGCAATCTATGGTGTGGTAGTCCATACAGCTACAGACAGCAGGGCAGAGATGACCCCCGGGTAGGAAAAGCAGGCAGGCAAAGCCAGCAAAAGGCAGGAGGCAGAAAGGAAAGCATGGCAACATCGTCAAGGATCTGAACGCTGTGATGAGCACCACTTCTAGGAGAAAGACATTTTGCTCAGCTGAGCAGGAGTGCCTGGTACTTGTGTGTGTGTGTGTGTGATTGTATCCAGGAGATCACATATCATCACAGATCCGATAGCAGCAGTCTGGGAGGGGGAGGGAGAGTGACTGGAGGAGAGAGGGAGGGAGGCAAATGTGAGGATTTACACTGCCAGAATATTATGATGCTGCACAGGGTGAGGGAAAGCAATGATTGGGTACACGGAGGATCTTTCAAAGGACTCCCTTGCTTTTGTGAGCTAAAAAAAGCTGAGAGCCTGTTTGCATATTTGCTGGATATTCCAGCAAAGGGGAAATCACACCTGATCCTGTGACTCTGACAGCAACAGCTTATGCTTTAGAAGCCCTTCAGGTAAAAAAGCCTTACGAGATCACTTACTGTTTCTTAGCAGGAGCCTACATCAAGGTGACCAATACCTATAGAAATGCAAGAGAATGTCAGGAAACATCCTGGATGGCTGTGAAGGATTGTTCTCCCTTTCCTCTGCAAAATGGGGAGCAGAGGAGCAGCACGGGGGGAGCCTGTAGACAAGGAGCACTGATTTGTGCTGTTTCTGGATGCCTCAGCTGTTAGAACAAGCACCTTCACATAAGCTAAATGTGATTCAGTGTCTTTTAACCAACAAGTACAACCTGCTGCAGCAACAAGGAATACCGTCTCAAAAATGAGCTTTTTTCCCTACCTTTTTTAATGACTCAAACAGCTAATTTCTACTGTAGCACTAGTAATGTCTGTTGAGCCACCTAAAAGTGCAAATCGTGGATCAAATCTTCAGCTAGTTAAAACTGAACAGATTTTCTTCATTTTCAGGGGGTTGGAATATCTGACAGCCAATCTGCCTGTCTCCTGTGGGACAGCAGAGATGATTTTGCAACAAGGCATCTGTGTTTGTCTGCCATCCCCAAACCCACACCCTGAAAGGCAAGTCCTGAGCCAGCTGCACACAGCTTTTAACTCCATCCCTCCCTCTTTATGTATGGTGTGTAAGCAGACAAACAGGACAGGAGTGCTGAGGTCACACCTATGGAAGATTTTTCTAGACAGGTGGTATTTGGGGGGGGTGTCCTAAAGGGACACGACCTGAAACACCTTTGGAAAGCTCCTTCCTAGGTCAATGAGAGGCCAGGGATCTCAATTTATGGTCCTATTTCAGCACTGAATTCAGAGTATCTTTCATGCAGGACAGGGTACATAAGTTTCCTTCTAAGACAGCTTATCCTCCAGGATACCTGAACTCAAACAATGAAACCAGGATCACATATGTAGAACATATGTAGAAACGCTGAACTGCTGGGAGGGAATGAAGAGGGAGTCAGACTGTTCTCAATAGCAACACCGACAGAAAAAGAGGAGATGGGCACAGCTTAAAAAACATCTGAACACAAGGAAACACTTCTCTTACTGTCAGGTGCTCAGGTTGGCCAGAAAGGTTGAATATCTCCACAGATGGAGAACCCACAAAACCCAACTGGGGACAGCATTGGGTAACCTGCTCTGCCTCTGCTTGAGCAGGGACTAGCTGATTTCCAGAGGTCCCTTCCAACCTCTTCATGTCTCTGCACTGCTGTTAGGAAATGAACATACCTTTGAACACCTCTCTCACATTCTGCAGCATACCTTGCTTCTAACCCATAGGTCTTTTAGCTAAATCCCCTTGAGACAGCCTCTAGGTCCCTGCCACAAACACACATCCTGCTCCAGATATCTTTCCTGTCTTGAATCACTTTTTAAACACCACCCAGAATGAAACAGGCACAGCTGCCTCTATAAATCATCAGGGCAAAGCCCAAATAAATTCCTGAGATGATTATTTAAAATATTTACCTTTAAATTACAGAGGAAGTGGAAGTTTGACAGGCTAACTCTGATTAAAAAAATCCTAACCATGCAAAATAACTCCTGTGGTCAGGTTCAATGAATCAGCATCAACAAGTAACTGCAACTGGTATTTCTCATGCAAAAGTGTTGCTTTTTAAACTTTTAAGGCTGTATCTTAAAAATAATTGCTCCTGCTGTAATCTACTGTTTTTCTGCCCCTAATTCAACTAAGGCTTTCAGTCAGAGACAAAGCTGCTCCTAACACAGGAAAGCAGAACTGATTTGATGCCTTTATTAATGTGACTTTATAGGGAGAGATTCAGGTCTCTTTTAAGAGAAATTATTTATTCACAGGACTTAAGGGTCCCTATGGCTCCTCCTATGCAGATCTCCCCTTTTTGTATCAAATGTACAGATTCAAGCTCTGACATTTTCATTTCCAAGACGCCTCAGTGTTAATATCCTTGATTCACAGATGGGAGACTGCAGACAATAAGGCACAATTTGTGAAGGATCCAAGAACATGATAGTGGCAGGGCTGGGAAGAGGATTCAGGTTCCCTAAGAATTCCACCAGTCCTTGCTAAAACTACCACTCCTTTCTGCATGGAATAGACCTTCCTTTTGCTCAGCTGCTCACCTGTATTCCTTACCTGATACACCCTGTGAGCAACATCACCTTCACAGCGTGTTCTGCACAGCCATATACAGTTTGCAATCTCCACGCAGAATCTGTGGAGCTTTGCTGCCTGGGATGTTTGTGAAGGGGTTGGCAGGAGACTAGGGATTACTATCAGGCTCTGGATATTTTGGGATAGGTATCCCCTAGGTTTGTCAAGCACCAGCCTTGCTCCCACAGCATCCAGGCAGGGTTTCACTGCCAATGTGTAACAGCTCTGATCTTCTGCTACACAAGCCCAGCTGCAGTGCCTGCCATGGTCTGACACCTTCCTATGCTGTCTTTGATTTCAGAGACTTTCTTCCTGACCCATCTTTCTCTGTATAACATTCCCTGCTTCATTTTGCCCGTACAGCTCTTTTAGCTTCTCCTTATTTCAGTGCCTCATCTGTTTCCCTCATGGCACAGAAATTCTCTGGAATCTTTCTGAAGCTTCATTCACTTGCCAAACATTCTGTGCAGTTTTGGCTAGCAGGGAGGAGATTCTGCAAAGCTTTCTATCTAATAAGATATTAAAGCTTTACTTTTTTAGGTCTTTGGTTTGCAGCAGTCAGTGACAGTAACCTGTACTGCTAAATTAGGGCTTTGGCCTGCGATCTGCTGAGTGCACAGCACCCTCTTGTGCCCTCACACACTGGTCAGCCACAACTGCTCTGGCTCTTCTCATCAACTATTAGCAAGTTTTACCATATTCCTACAGTTTTCCTGTACTCTGGGGCTCCCTTTTTCCTCTGCCAGTGGCCTATTAAACAAAGCCAAATCTCTCCATGCAAGAAAATTGAATGTATAAACCAGGTGGTGCTGTTCTGTGCTTCTACTGACACTATGGTACAACACAAAACTGTGAACAGTCTCAGAAATAAAGATTTATTTACCATCTATGCTTCTCAGTGTTCCCAAGCAAAGCCTTACAGCTTTCTTTACCTGGTATCCCAAAGCACTTCCAGTACTAGATGTTAGCTCCCAATTAGAAGTTGATGCCAAACAAAAAAAACCCAGATATTCTTCTCTCCACACAGGTGGAAACCCACATTGATCAACCTTTGACAAAGGGCAGGATGGGTTTGAAAAACATCCTTATAAAACAAACAGGGCAACAATTCCATAATCAGACAACTGTAGAGGAGTTTGTGTCAGATCCTTCTATGGAGAACGAGGAAACATCCAATTTCTCCCCATATCTCCCAGTAGCAGGAGCTGAATAAGCACAACAGTAAGACAGGCTTTGGACTCAAATAGCAACAATCTGGCTTTCCATTCCTTCCATTTTCTATTCAGGAAACTCCTAAGAGAAACCTTGAAAATAAAATAGGGAGTGACAAGCCACACTGGTCCTGGATCTTTGATGTACTTATAGTACTATATCACATCAAGCAATAGGAAACTAAGAGAAAAAACATTTACTTCTAACAGAGTTTTCATCTTTCCCTTGGAAACTTCCAGCACTCTCCTTAAAAGGGCTCAAAACTTCCCCAAACAGTTTGAGTAATGGAAAAAAATAGAAAGAGCAATCACCATGCAGACACACGTGAAGGACTCAGATCTCAGCCAGTAAATCCTTACTTAAGAGACCGAAACTGAAAACTGTCCATCCTCATTCACATTTTTGAGCAGCTAATTGAGCATATTTTTCCATGAAGGAGGTTATTATTCCAGGCTTATGCTTCATTGAGTTAAGGCACATGTCGTGGCCGAGGCTGTGGCACCAGGTGCACAGAATGATTGCAAAGGCTTTTCCTCCTCATTATCAGACATTAGCAATGTGTCATGGGCACCAATGTTCAAGCCTGAGTGACTAACAGTATATTAATCAATCCATCAGACACTGAAATCAAGTGCTAAACAGCAGCTCTGAACAGAAGTCCCATTTTTATTCAGGTTTTTACCATTTTGGCTTTAGGATTGGGTAATTTTCCTTTTGAGAAAAATCTTGCCCTGCTCTGACCTGGTAGTTTCTATGGATGCAGCCAAGGGGCAGTTTTCCTTCTGATCTTACACCCAAAGGACTGAAAATGCAAAGGAGAAAAAGGGTCTATACTGGTCTTAAAGTTTCTAAGATGACAGGAACTGTGAACTGAAGCTTTGTGCTGCACCTGCCCAGTCCTTCAGTGCTGCTGCAGAGCTACTGGGAGGGAAATTGCATCAAAATTAATCAGCGTGGCAGCAGCAATGATTGAATTTGAAAACTTCAGACACTGCAGTTCAGCAGCCAAATGAGACCAGCCTAAACCCATCAAAAGACTTCCATCAGCTGCCCTAGACAGCGTGGCTTATGCAGACTTATTGCAGACTATTTACAGTCACTAAAGGCACTCACGAGAGATGGAACAGTGAATTATATTTCTTTTTTCCCTCAGGAATGGGTTTGTATCCAGCTGCTACAGTGCAGCCTGCTTGCCCTCTACATAGTTTATGTACTGGTCCAGAATTACCATAGCTTTAAAGCAAATTTTAATTGCCTTTAGGCAACAAAAAGTCCTGACAGAGATATGTATATCCAGTGCTACTCTTGTATGTCACCAAGTCACAAGGGAAGCTGCCTCAGGATTCTTCCCAGACACTATTTGTTTGGTCAGATTTACCAATGGGTCTGTCCAGGTCTGAACAACCTCATGGAGATCAGAGATTCAAGATTTTCTAGAAGCTCAAGAGTTTGTAAATAAAAATTATGTAAGAACTCCAACACAGGATTTGTTGCCGAAAATTTCTGAGAGTGACTTCAAAGCAGCAGCTGGAGCTGAACACAACTTTCATATCTCAAACTTGTTTTAACCTGCACCTGAGTTTCAAGCAGTGAAGCTGAAGGGAGAAGGAAGTTTGAGCAAATTCTCAATGCCTCAAGATATCACAAAACTTAATCCAGCTCTGATGTAAAGCTAAATAGATTGGACTCTTTAACCCATTGCTACTACAAATGGGGCCTATTTGCTTCAAAAGGCCAGAAACTAATAAGTCTTGGGAATTACCTTCCTCCAAAATTATTCCCCCTAGCCCTTCTGGAGAGAACAACTGCTGAACACCCAACAGAACACTCCAAGGCTGAATGCTGTGTGGTGCAATCTGGCTGAGCAGAGGGGAGAGAATGACAAATGGGGAATGTCCTAATGAAAAGGAGGCGAGTTCTCCTTTCCTGTAAGGAAGGAAAACTAGAAATTACTCTGAAGTATCTGCAAAGCAAATTTGTATTCTCTCAGGAGCTTTAATTTGTTCTCTGTGCCACCTAGAAAAGCCTTCAGGGAGTTCACTTTGTTCTAATGAACAGCAAATGGATTTATAGCAATTAAAACAGGTGACAGCTAATGTTTATAAAACCACCACTTATATATCCTTTGAGTATAAATCCCTTCCAGATCATTAAGTCTGCATAGTACACCAGAGAGTTAAAAAACCCCAAAAAACCCACACAAAACCAACACCAAACCCCCCAAAAAAACCCTGAACAACTAAAAGCAACCTCAAAACAAGCCAAAAAAAACCCCTGAATTCATTTTTCTGTCAACACTAACATTGATGGGCTAAATTTCTTTTCCAGACCAAAGAAGATGATGCATTTCTGAGGATTTTATACAAATTCACGCAGCAAGAAAGCAGTCCCAATTACAAAGGCACTGATTTAATTGCAGGTCAAGGTCCTTTAGTGAATCCTTAGTCTGCTGTGCTAAGAGGATTTCACAAAGACATTCAAGCTATGCTCGGCTGTATTAACTTAACTTACTGATGTGCTACAAGTTAGTCACAACAGGAGGAAAAAACTTTCCTAGATCTTTTTTGTAATGCACAGAAAACAACCCCAAGACAGTCATTAGTGCTTTTCCCTTCTCCCTTATTGACTCCTGCTGCCTGCACTCCATGGATTTAAATATGCAGAAAGTATATTTGTGTCCTTGGGAATTCCAAGCATCAGCTGAGTGGCAGAAATAATGGAAATAATTATTACACCCCTCTCTGTTGCCCTTTACCATAAAAGTACTTCATGAAAAATCTAATGAAGTGCCTAAAGGATCAGACTGTCATTTCAAAATGGGATTTGAAAACTGCCCTTTGAAGTGCATCTCACACTCATTACGTGCACCATTCCTACAAGTGTGCAGTGCCATATTTTACAGGTTAATTCTGGACAACTGCCTTTCTGCAAAGTAATTACTGCACAAAAATGTATCCATCTCTGCACTGGAACAATACAGTGCTCAGGAATACAAAGGCCCAACCAACAAGAGATTAGGACTTGAGGCAAGACAAGGAAGACAAGATTTTGCACCATGTTCAAAGGGAAGTAAACTGACAGAATAAAGGTGTGTAAATATGTATTTGTGTCTGTGTGGCCATAGGCCCTCAGACTTTAATTTCAGAGCTCTTTCTGTGGACAGATCTGTCATCCTTTTTACATTTTTGGTTAAATACATCAAACTCCTTTCTAAAGTGAAAAAAATCCCTAGTTCTTTATAGCCCCATGCAGAACAGACCCAAACAAAATGGTGACAGACATCCTTGAAGCAATGGGATGAAATCCCCTGATGCAAAGGGCTTGTTTTTACCTTTGAAGTATAAAGCAAATGTAGAAAAAAACAAACAGTCTCCCCATTTAGTCAGGACTGACTAAAAATAATGTCTTCAAGACGACAAAAACTCCTGACAGTTACCAATCTCTGGGTATAACTGAAGGATCCACAGTTTTGTTCGTGGTAGATGGTCCTGGTCCTTCACTTGTCTTCACTCTAAAGTGATCTTTCTATGCTCTTAAAAGTTTCTCTGGCTGTACAGAAGTAGTGTCCCTCAGGGAAGGCAGCAGACTTTGACTTAATGCCTTGTGACATCTCACTCGCCTTGTTAATAAGCTGGGTGAGATGTCAGGTGAAATCACATCAGTGAGTGCAGCAATCCCCAAAAGGGAGATGTGTGGAGCCCTGCAATGCTGCCTCTGGATTTGCTTTTCACAAGCACGTTGATAACCAATGCTAATTATTACAATGAGTAGCTTTCATAATTGCTTCAGGAGTCACCTGACTGACAACAAACTGGGGATACTACTCTGGTGCTCAGTGATATTGGACATAACCTCCAGAGTGTTTTTGCAGTCACCCTTGGGATGATGCAGTAGCGGCACAGATGGTCTAACACAACATTTTCCAGCCTACATGTTGATCCTACAGTGGTAAATCAGAGTATTAAACACTAGAACTTCAGTAGGACCCTTAGTATTGTCAAGTGGAGGTGCCTCAGCAGTTGGTTGCACAGTTCCAGCACCCAGGACTTGTCCCACAATTTGCTACTGTGCCAGGGAGGGTAACTCACTGCCCTTTGTTTTAGGGATATGATTAATGTTTGGATGGACTCCTTTGTTCATCCACTTACACAGTCTTCTGTAATTTTGGGGACTGCCTCCAGAGTGTCATAGAATCACAGAATATTCAGAGCTGGAAGGGACCCACCAGGATCATCTAATCCAACTCCTGCCCTGCACAGACACCCCAAAATCCCACCCTGTGCCTGAGAGCATTGGCCAAACACTCCCTGAGCTCTGTCAGCCTTGGGGCTGTGACCACTGCCCTGGGGAGCTGTTCAGTGCCCAAACACCTCTGGGGGGACAACCTTTAGCTAATATCCAACCTTACCCTCCCCTGACACAACTTTAGGCCATTCCCTGGGTCCTGTCCCTGCTCACAGAGAGCAGAGATCAGAGCTGTCCCTGCACTGCCCCTCATGAGGAAGTTGTGGACCACAGTGAGGTCTCCCCTCAGTCTCCTCTTCTCCAGGCTGAACAGACCAAGTGACCTCAGCTGCTCCTCATACTGCTTCATGTCATTCTTAGGCATCACAGCCTGAGATGGTTCTAAACCTTTTTCTTTTTTTTTTTTCTTTAGTCACATCAAAAATAAATCCATCTCACAAAAATGGAATAAGTTAAGTCTCTTAAATCTGCAATTTGAAGGGAACCCAGAAGAAAAAGTATGTTTGCTTCAGGCTCTTGTAAATTTTTCAGGATGTTAATGGCACAAAAAATGAATATGGTAGAAATACTGTTCATGTGGTAACACGTGGAATGTACTATACTCTCCATTTTCTCAGGCTGTGCTACAAGCAAAAAGATATTTTTAGGGATGGTGGAATGGCTGCAGATTCAAACTAGAGGAGCCAGAAAGGTCCAACAAAGTATTTTCAGTACAAAAAGTAAGTTTGAAAATTACTTTTTGTGATTTTGCTATTTGTGGGTTCCTAAAAGTGGGTCCAACTCAACTGCTGCACCATAGTTCCTGGTGAGATTTTGGGAAGATTTATATGCAGTTTGATGCAACATAAATGATCTATACATTAAAAAAGTACAGGTCAAACTCTCTGGCTACACATTCTGAGGTAAATTACCATAACCCACACTTACAGTGTAATACCTCAGGGTCTCAGTTTCCCTTTTTTAAACTTCTATGACTTACAGGCTAGAGTATTAGATATTTGGATCCAAATCCTTATTTTAGGACTAATCTTATTTGCCATAGAAGATACTGAATTATCAATAGTTCTTGCAGGCAATTAAAAGTGTTAATATCCTTTGTACTTGGTGTACAGCTGCCAACGCCTACAAATCCATGAATCATGGTCCTCTAATGCAGTTTCCTGCAGTGAAACTGAGAAATATTAATATTCCAATAAAGAAAAAAAACCTCTTAATTCACTACTTACATTTATGAAACGATTTAGAGAATAGAGACTGCGTTGGCTCTGGAGAGAGAACCTGCAATACTTATTTTCACTCCTGATCAACTGTGTAACCTTGGGAAAAGCAGCAGAGTGCTCAGCACCTCAGTTTCCCCATTTCAAATGGAAATCACTGGAAGCAGCAACAGGATGGAGCTTTAAAGTTAAATGATCTTCACCGCAGAAGCTTTCAGCATTTCCATGTTAAAAGGCACAGGCTTTTAAATATTCATTTTGTAAGGACACAATGGTGCCTTGATCTGAAAACACGTGTAGATGTCTTGGGGCTATCACAGTGGTGAGCAGGTCTCCAGGAGAACAGCTATCTCCTTCTCCTTTGTGTCCTAGGATTAGTTTATGCAAGACAGGTCTTGCAAATACAGAGCAAAGCATAAAACATTCATCCCTCAATTTAAAGCCTGAATTCATTTACCCCTTAGATAGGAAAATCCTGCATTAGAACTGCCTTCCATTGTCTCCCCAGAGTTACTACTGACAAGCTGCTGCCACACAAAGTGATCCCATGCAGCCGTTTGGGTACCACAAAGATAAGCTCTGTCTTGATGAATTCTATTTAATCACATTCCTCTAGGTGCACCTTCTACCCTCAGACTGGCACTCCACCCTTTCCACACTCTCAAGTCATCATTTCAATTTTAACCAGAAAAAATAATGTATAGTGTAGTCCAGAGAACAATCAAACTCTGAATCTAATCGTTGGTTTGAACTATGATAAAGATTCGTTAGATTTTATGGTGTTCTAGTTTCCCTTGCAATTACTCACTTTATTTTTTCAGGAAAACAATCCAATATGATAAACATTTAGCACAAATATTTGTAACCCCACGCTCTTAGTCTAGTCTTTCTCCCAGACAAAGCATTAGCAGTGGCAGCTGAGACCCTTTATTAAACTCACTGGTAGAGTATTTCACTTTCAGAGATTGCAGTACATGATTCAGGGACACGTCAGTGGAATAATATGTGAATGAATCCACCATTCACATACTCAGAGTTTGAAAAATAGCTGAAATATCCCTGATCTCTGCCCTGATTTCAGTGCTTGGATCCAGTTTTATTTAAGGTATGCTTTGCCCCTCAATAAAATCCCTGTGGATGTGGTAGCCAGTGAGAATCCTCAATAAAATCCTTCAGATTGCTGCTCCCTGTGGATGTGGTAGCCAGTGAGAAGGTGAGCTGGGGTCACTTCCAGACACACATGGTTTCTGCTGCTGGAAGATCTCTCTGCCTTGTTTCTCTCACCAAACCATGCATTTTCATCCCTATTTGGACATGTAGCCAGGGTGGAAAAGCAAGCTGCTGCTTGAATAGGTGGCAAAAAAATTGCAGCTCAAAACCTGACTTGTCTGGAGCATATTCCTGGGCTGAATTTCCTCGCTGGGATTAGGGCAGTTCATCTATCCAGCCCTGCACAGAGAGCGTTTCATACCAACCACGAGCTGCGAACGTCTCACTCCCTCTCGTGGCCGCAGGGTACTGTGGAGATGAGCTTTTGTCTTTATTCCCTTGTATTTTTGCAGATAAATCCCAGTTTCAAACAGGAAAAACCACTGGAGAACACCACTCTGCACTCACTGCTTCCCCACACTCCTAAGTCTCCATCCCCTCACCAATCTGCTTTTCTGCCCTCCCTCATTTGAAACACAACTATTCTTCCACCACCTTTTGTTCACCCTTGCACTTCCTCCATGAAGCTGTTTATTCTTGGGAACACACTTTGGCTACAGAAAGGAAGAGAAACCACATTATTTTAGATGTGATTCCTCTGGCAAAATCAGAGTAGAAATGGGAGTTTGCTATGGAACTTCATGGGGGAAGTATTTCTCATTTATCTGTGTGCATTTCACTACTTCTTCAAGACACACAAGCTCATTCAAAGAGGTAATTACTGACTTACAGAAGAGCTAGTTGTGCCCATGTAGTGCTCAAACCCCACGCAGGTGTGATCTCAGTCACCTTGTCAACATTTCTTGCTGCATTTCCAGCACACTAACACAAAGTGTACTTAAAAAAAAATTAGGACATGTAAATTCCTAATGACAGGCATTAGCTTTATCTGTATAAACTCACTATCAAAGCAGTGAAAACCTTTGAAAGGATTAAGAAAAACTACTAGAACCATACTGCAATAAATGAGACTGAGTACACAGTATGTGGTTTTTTCCCCTCTTCTGGCTCCATTGCTGTGTTGCTTTCCTTTTATAACTCATCTAGTTAAAAAACACTCCTGACCTAAGAAAACCTACGTCAACCTTATAATTTTTTGTTAAATACATGGTGGTCAGTCACAGGTTTAAAAGTAGTACGGAGTGGGCATTCCATATTTAACTCTGAGTCACTCCATTGTATGTCACGTAGAGACAACTCCTGGCAGACTTTGGGAAGACTTTCTGGATAAAATCCTCTCTGACAGAAATCCCAACTCCAGGGTGTCCTGAGGGACATTCCCACTCCTTACAATCAGCTCTTACTCCCTATGTAACCTGCTGGATTCCATGAAACCTATGTTTTCAGGACTGTGTCCCCAGAGAACTTTGCTGTCTCAGGAGAAATTCTTACTGAGGAAGCAGCTGAGAGGTTCTGCTCCAGAGTGTTTATAAACAACCAACACACATCATCTTGGAAAAGGCACTGCAGATCACCTCCCAAATGTGTCCCACTCCCTCCACACCAGTATTCTGCCTCAGGTAGGCAATGATGTTGCTCTTCAGTACAAAATAAAACAGCCCAAATTCTGCTGCTTCCGATGAAGATCCTCACAATAAGAACAAAACCCAAGTTCAGCTTTGAAATTATGAAAGCAGGAAATAAAGTCACCTCAACAAACCACAGACTTTGAAACATTATAGAGAAAGTTTGACATTTTACATAGATCACCTCACCCTTACATAAACTCCTGTGCAGCTCTCTGTGCCCTTTCCCTCTCCCAACATACCTTAATCAGCTCTTTCCAGGACTGACTGAAATGGCATCATGAAGAAAAGCAGCTTGGACAAAGAACAATTGCCCATAAATCTTAAATAAAACTATTTCAAGTGTAGATCCTTACTTTTTTCCCCTCTTAAATACTAGTTTGAGAGTCAATTCAATACATCTAGATTTCCTGGCTAGGATGAGACCTGGTTGCTTCCAAATTACTCTCTCTCCATCAGTGTCCTGAACAGCCTAGGGGCACTGGGTCAGTGTGCCCATTTCTCAGATCCTAAAATATTTGAGGTTGCCTCTATTCTCCATAGATTGAAGCTCTAGTATAAATGGATTTTGGGAAAACTCCAGGTTACATCAGCTGAAAATCTAGCCCCATCTCTAAAAGTGACTGACAAGTATCCTCCCTATTGTAGCTTAAGATCTCCAACTTCAAGCATTGTTGCAGTTTTCTCATTCATAATCTCTCTTCTCTCCATCTGACAGTTTGGGCTGCTCACAGCTCTGTGCATATATTATACTGTGAGGAGCACAGATGGCCAAGTAACAGCATTTGATTTAGAGCTGCTTATCTTATAAAAGCTGCATAATATGAATAATTGAATTTGTCAATACTAAGACCAACCCCTTCCTATAGGGCACATTTTACTTTTCAAACAGTGAATTTATGAGCTGCAAGTCTGACTTCCTACCACAAGAGATGTCCCTGGCAGTCAGGAAAGGCTGCCTGAAACACAGGCAGGGTGAAAGTAGCATCTTCTTCCCCCATTCCCTGACACCTGCACAGTGAAAAACTTCTGGATTGCCACTTTGAAAGCTAGAGGTTAATATATGTTCTCCTATCTTGCATACCAAATGCATTTCCAAAAGTTGGAAACTGAACCCACAGTGACTCAAACCCAAAAGCTATGGCAAAGTGATACCTATCTGAGTCCTGTGCAAATCAATGACAAGAGATGATGGACTTGAACTTTAAATTTGGGAATAAGGGATGGTAAAAGCCATTCCTGAAGGCAAAGATCTGTAGTTCTGCAAAAGCCTTCTGCAATTCCATACAGCATGATCTGCTGGAAGATTCCCCCACTGGAAAGCAAAGTTGCCTTGTGGAAAGCAGATAATAAAAATTGGAGCTATCATTTGGGGTCTTTTCTGCCAAGTAACTGAACATTCCCTCAGAGTGAGTTGGGTGTTTTTGCATTTCACTACCTGCCAAAAGGGGTGGGTTTGGCTGCAAAGGGAAAACAGGAAATGGCTTGAAAATTAATAAAGCTTGCAGAAAACAGCCTTTATGCTTCTGACCAAATATTGCAGGGCCCACAGCTGCCCCCAGGGTACAGAAACAGGAAATTTGGCAACAGAAAGAGACAGTATCTTTTGAGTTACAGAGGAGATTTGTAAAGGATGTCATCCAATGGAATGCTTAATTTACACTTTTCAAGTGATTTTAGTGAAAGAGAAGAAAGGAGAAACATGGGTTTACTTTCTATGGACTGCAGATGCTGCAAGCTAAAAATTCCTTTGTTCTGGAGAGGGTACTATGGAAAGAGAAATTGTAGCACACTCATGGAAAATTCTGTACTAAGTCAGGCAGAATATTCCAGTGTGTCCCCATGCTGTGACTGCTGACAACCTGAGAGACTTTGTGGGACTGTAGAGGGGTAACTTGGACATCCCTGTGCCAAGAGAGGAGACGTGTGGGATCTTTTGAGATGTGTGTATAGAGAGCAGTCACCCCTGCAGGTTCGTGCTCAGGTCTACATGGTGGACTTAAAATGGAGTGTGGATGATGATGTTCCCATCTTGCAGGTTATTTCCATGAAGTCAAAGCCCATTTGTGACCATGGGGAACCTCTGATTGCCTACAGTGCCCCCGAGTTCATATTGCACCACTGAGTGATTCAGGGGAAAACATCATCCCCCATGTCTTGGCCCCTGAGGTGGAACACGGTGCAGGATACAGTCACCACTCTTCTACTCCCCCAGCTCTGCTTCATTCTTTGCTCCCACTGGAGCAGAGACAGCCTAAGCCTCTCACAAGACTCTGCAAACCACTGATACGAGACGGAAAGAACCGATTATGAAATGAAAACATGAGGCCTGTGTGTGCTCTAGCCCCTTTGCACCTCCTCCCCTAAACCACTGTGATGAAAAACACAGACCTGCCTGGCAAAAAAGAAAGAGTGACCCATGCACTCATATCCTGGCAATTTGTGGGAACTGTCATAACACACCCAGGCCAAATTACAACACCTCTGCATGGTCTAACCCTCATTTCATGACAGCATGTGAGCACGTGTGCAAATCCACTGCCAACCAGCACAGACACACACACACATGGGGAGACACAGAATTAAGTGCTGCTTTAAATGCAGATGAATTAAACAAAACCTTAGAATAACTCCTTAATTTTCACACAACCTATTAGCTTAGCACACTCACAAAACAGTGACCTACAGTTTCATTAAATCCCCTTAGTATGGACAGTTCAGGGGAAAATTGCTCCCTCCTCTCTCTGGCTCCACACCCTCTCCCAAGGGTATATTGGCTCTTCTAAAAGAATTTTGTTGATGTTTTAAATCAGAGGGCTCAGCATTGTCTCCCAGCCTTAAGCTCCTTACACAGCAACATGCTGTCCCCACTGGAAGGCAAGTTCCTGCCATGGCTGTCCTTAAGGAACAATTCCATGCCAAGATGACAATTAGTAAGACATTCCTAGCTTTTCCATTAACTTGTTTTGTATCTGTGGGCACATTTCTCTCCCTTTGTTGCACTTTGCTACTGTGATAGAAGCTGATTCTATTAAATTCTTCGTAGTTCATTATATTTATCTACAGAGTTTTTCTTTGAGGAACAGGATGGAGCAGGAGATAGAGTCTGGCATAGGATAAACTATTCCTTATTGGGAAGAACAATAAAAGTGTTAAAAAGTGTTGGAGCAGCCACTGAAACTTAGACATCTCCAGTTCCAGAAAGCTCAAGAGCTCCAGGTTTGTACCCAGAATACAGCACAGTTTTAAGGAAGAAATTATTTAATTCAGCAAACAGCTTCTCCTTTAAAAAAGCTTATTCCTAAATCTGAGACAAGTTTGCTTACATGAAGAATTATAAAAGGTCTTCCATGCATTCTTGAAGGAAATTGAATGAAATCCTAAATAAACCTTTTTTTTTTGCTTCTGTTGAAAATTCATTAATATTTTAAGTCACTGTTTGTTCCAGTTTATATTTCATAGCGTACTACATGCATTTTTTTGTTCTCAAAATACCTGCAGAATTCCAAACATTCCATTCTGATAAGGTTAAAAAAAAATGTTTCAGTTTTTCAAAATAAGTTCCATTAAAACTGACACACTCCCCTAGCAAACTGCACTTCCATCTGGGGCATTTCTCCAATAAGCAAACACTCTTTTATATAAATTTCAAGCAGAGTTATCAAGAAATAATTAATCTCAGATTTTAAGATTTAAGACATGCTGAAAGTTAGTTATTTTGCTGTTTTCCTAAAGACAAGAAGCCAATATTGCCTGTTGTTGCATTGGGATCAACTGTTTTCTCCTAGTGATCTTCATAGAATCATATAAGACCTGGGTGGGAAGAGACCTTAAAACTCATCTCTTTCCACCCCCTGCCATGGGCAGGGACACCTTCCACCAGCCCAGGTTGCTCCAAGCCCCATCCAACCTGGCCTGGAACACTCCCAGGGATGGAGCAGCCACAGCTGCTCTGGGCAACCTGTGCCTCAGCACCTCACAGGGAACAATTTCTTCCTAATATCCCATCTAAACCTACATATGTCAGTGTGAACCCATTCCCCCTTGTCCTGGCACTCCAGGCCCTTGTAAATAGTCTCTCACCATGTCTCTTGTAGATTCCCTTCAGGTACTGGAAAGCTGCAATTAGGTCACCCCAAAGCCTTTTCTTCTCCAGGCTGAAAAACACAAAGAACACAATTATAGCACCATAATTTATAGCTAACAAATTCCTTTGGCACCTATGACTTTCAGAAGGGAAGAAAATCCCTATGGAAGGTGTTGTATTTCCCATCTGCAGCTCTTTTTACATCACTGCTTACGTTTGAGCTTGCTTTGGTCCTTTATAGCACCAGTGTTTTGGGGTCTTAATGACAGCTCTGACTCACATTCATGAGCAAAACAACCTAGCCATGGGTTAGGGGTTTCTTTTTTTTTTGTTTGGATGGGGTTTTTTGTGTGTATTTATAAATGATAAAGGCCATAAGCCTTCCCCAGTCCTCTAGCAGAGGTTACCTCCTCCACAACTGTCAGCATAAAGAAGACAAATCCATTCTGGTGCTGCTCTGCTGGAGCCTGATGTCCTGGCACTGCAGGACATGGAGGTAGAGCAGCTGAGGAAAGAGGTCACACACTTCCTCTCTCAGCTCTGTGGCACAGTTTGTTCCTATGTGAGCACTGACTAAAACTCACCACCTAAATACATATCAATCAGTAGATTATTACTTGCCCAAGACAAGGGAAGATTCAGGAAAGGATTAATATCAATCATTGCTCCCCAAGACCTGTTCAGCCCCAGTTTCTGTACATTATTGGTGAGCTAAGGCATCTCTTACAGATGTTGGTGTTATCTGACCTGCAATGCTGATGCCCAGAAACACTTACAAATAAAAGTAAGGAGTCTTGCACAGACTGTTGCAGAGCTCTGCTACTAATAGATACACACCAAAAGGAAAAATCCTCTGTCTGAAGGGTGGTATCAGCACCCTGAGGCCAGCAAACCTGTGGGCAGAGATAAATGGTTGAGTACAACCAGGATGTCAACTGAGGACACAAGCTGAGGGACTTAGACACACAGAGAAATTCAGATGGTATTTACTGCAGAATTAAATAGCCTGTCCTAAAACTATTTCAGTCTCCCTAAATGCACACTCAGTACCACACTTGCTCAGATAAACACGGGGGCTCACTTTGAAATGAAAAAAACTCATCACTTCACCACTGGAAATAACAAGAAAAATGTCCTCAGTGTTGTTCCTTAAGCAGTTTTTAAGGACAGTTTGCAGAAGGAAAGGAACACCTCACTCTGGCTAAATCCCCTTTCCCATTTTGCTAAATAAAAGTCTCCTGAAAGCCACAACAGCTCCTGTAACTTTAAACCTGGGCTGAGATCATAATTTTGGTGCTGACCAAACAGCGTGGGGAGGGCGGGCCTGGCTGCTCTTTGAGGACCACCTTAGGCATGCTCCCACCCCTTGGCTAAAGAAAATAATGCTGACTCCACTCAGTTTTCTCTAACTGCACAGTTATCATCTGGGAGAGCCTTCCCTCCTTAGACTCCAGCAGCTAAAGGAATATTTGGAATACCAAAGTACGTTTTTTGCAGTGATTTCTTTTTGTGATCTCAAGTCTCCTCTGCCTCTAAAAGAACTGATCTGAACTTGGATCCATCTGGCCCCAGGATTGGAAAGCGACTCCCTGAGCAGATCAAAGATGTTTTATAAAGTTCCATTCTTCATCCTTGTCCTAGGGACTGTGCCTTTCGCAGCACTTGCTCAAGAAGGTAAGGAGAAACTTTGGTTGAAACTATTTCCAGTCATTTCCTGTAATTTAACAGTTTCTGTGCTCACTCATAGGCAATATAGTTGCTCTGTCCTGTCTGTAAAACTTCCTTTGGAGTTCTTAAGCTACTACTGGGCATCTACTACAGCTTTAATCTGGAAAGAAACACCCCAAAAGTTTTCAGATGGGCTGAGTTAGGCTCTGTTAGGAAAGAATTTTCTGTGTGTGTCCATCAGGGAGGGTATAAGCAGACAGGGAAGGAATTCCTTCCACAGCCCCTGGAAATGGCTTCAGTCTCACTGCAATACATGCAACGGAGACTGCAAGCAATTATTTAGTTTAACTGACATTTAGGTGGTGTAACTCTGTGAAAGTAACTTATGAATCTTTCCATTCAGCAGTTTAACTTCTGTGCTTAGTGGCGTTAGAATTTGAGCCTCATTCCAGTCTTCGCTAAGCCTAACATATACAAATGAGGGAAACCAAAACAGGGAGAATTATTAGCCCAGACAGATTTGAGAAGTGTTTTCTACCTACTCAGAAAAGATTTATTTGCCAAGCTATTTCCTTTGAATTTTAGAAGAAAAATACAATTTGCACATTTAGGTAAAATAGACGCTAAAGTCTTTCAACAGCTAAAGGAGAAAAGTCTGATTTATGAACAGTAAATCAACATTACCCTGATCAGTACTTGATTCCTGGAACATCACACTGAAATAAAGTATTTCTGAGCAGTATTTGACTCCTGATGAATGAATTGGCCATCAGACAACGTGAAATACAACTATCATTGCTATGGAACATGGTCCAAGAACCAGTGCTCTCGATACAATGACTTGAAACTCAGCCCACAAGTCTTCCAAATCTGCTTGTCAGAATTGGATCTGGGGTCCCAAACTGAAAAAAAAGGACCTGATTTTGGCCTGGTGACAATGGATATCATTCTGCTGGAAAGAACGGAGCTATATCGCTATAGATCATGTGTGGATGTTGAGTTGGAACTCCTAATGGTGTTCTGTAGGGCAGAACATGAGGCTGAAAGTTTGGAGCTATGCTTCAAATTTTCACAGAAAATCTAAAGTCAGCAGATGTTATGCAAGTCACAAAAATTGTTTTTTAGGCTTACACAATGAGCTTAGCCTTGAAAAGCATCAATATTAAATGTGCCAAAGTTTAAAGCCATTAGAAATGAGGCAAAAGCTCCACTATTTTATGGAATTACAGGTAAAAAATGTGCTTCTTCTTCAGGCTTCTGAGGAATTTTTAAGCATATTTTCTCTCAGCTCGGAGAGGAAGAGTCCAGCAATGATCAGGCTGAAACCCTACAAAATAAATAATAAAAATATAAGAATATTTCCTGTTTGCAAGATCCTATTTCTGCTTTATTACCAGTACAGTTTACATTGAAGTCCACAGCTGGATCCAGAACATGGTTTACAGTATTTAAGTCTTTCTGTGACTGGTTAAGTTTTATGATTTTTTTTGTCACTTGGAGCCAATCATTTAGGATAACTTCCAAAGGATACCACAGGAAAATGGACTCCAGATATAAAATAAGCAATAAAATAAGCAAGTCTTGGTGTCCAGGTATCTGTAACTCTGGGGTACACAGTGTGGCCCAAGGGTTTTAGAGGAAAAAAAGTCTCTTTATCAGATTCTGATACCTCTTAACCTTGACATGGCCATAAATAAATCTGTACCTACCTTTTTCTTAGAGTTAAGCGCTCAGATTGAGAGTGACTCAAGCAGAGCAGCTTTTTTTTATCAGGAAGTATATTTCCAATTTCCAGTTAGATTATTATTGAATGATTAGGAAATACATTTTTACCCTTCACGGTTCCTGTTCAGCATATAAAAACCCAGACAAATCTTCACACACAGAATCCAACCCCATAAATTGGAAATTGGCCTGCACAAACATCCAAACCAGTGTTTGGCAGAGGCAACTCATCTCCTAATTCCAAACCTTTCCTGTGGTGCAAATATCATTGCAGAGATGAAGATTACTCCATTGGCTGTCACATAACATGAACAAAAATTAACATGATTGTTATCAAGTTACCACATGTCACTTGAGCTGTACCCACTGTCCACGTGCCTGATCTTACCTAGGGGCAAATACTAGATGATATCTCCTTATGCAAGTCAGGTTTATAGTAGGTCATGTAACTCCACATTTGTTTTGGACTGAAAGTAAATACATGGACAGGAAAATTCCGATTAAAAGTGTTTCTATAAGAAAGAAAACTGAAGTTTACAATCAACCGTGAAAGACTAAAAAGTTTTCTGGTTTCCAAAACTGTAAAAACCAGAATTGATAAAACCCTAAGAAATGTTTCTTCAAAAGTGTCTTGATTTATCCAAACTCTGTTGCTAGTTCAGTGGCACAACGAAAGTCAGATAACTCTAAACTCTCTTGAAAATCAGACTCTAAGTGCTGCTAGTAAACAAAATGTACCACCAAAAGCAACAGTCACATTTGACTTAAAATGGAGCCAGTTTTGTACTAAATAAGCCCCACAAAACCTTTCATCCTTCAGCACTTGCACATGTCTCTTATACACCTCTTTAGGATATGGATCTAACTCGACATGTCCAATAATCAAAACAATTATCACAAAAAGGAGAAAATCATCTTGCTGGATCTCAACTAGTAGGTCTGTAAATACCAGCAAGGCCTAATTTTGCACAGTGGCTTTATGGAAGACCAGCAGAGAACAGATACAATTTGCTTTCTCCTCTTTGCTGGGCAAGCAGAGAGGTTTGCAAATCAACAGTTAGTTTTTGAATCTGTAACTGCACCAACTAAGAAAATAGCCACATTTAAAGGTTTACAAGTGGACCTTTCATGAACTCAGGCACAAACTGCAAACAGAGTGGCCAGATCCTCAGCTCCTGTGATTCAGCACTGAATCCATGGATCTGCCCCAGATGTAGCACTGAGAACCTAGAGAGCATTTTAATGGAGCACTGGCCACAGGGAGGGAAGGCCACCCCAGCACAGCCCCTTGGGCTGCCACAGAGACAGGCAGTGTCTGTCTGGGTGTCACTTGAGGCAAACCACACGTGGGGACCACAGAAACGCCTGCTGCTGGCCCAGCTGGGGCACATGGCCTGTCTCAGCCCCACGTTTGCTTGGCTGGTTTGTTTGCTTTTTGTCTGGATGTGGTCAGGGACCACAGGATGGAACCCAAAGGCTGCCAGGTCCTACCATTCACTGCATCCCAGATCTGTGCTGCAGCTTCTCAAAGGGCCTCTCTGATTTTTGTGTGTGCTCATACCATTCCCTCAGCAAAGCTCAGAGCTGTGCAGTGCACAGATGACAGAGCATTTCACAAAGAGGTGTAGGATGGGGACTGTAGGTATGCTCAGACAGTCTAAAGAGGAACAAATGAGGAAAAATAAGAGACAAATGTACTATGGATTTCCAGCTCGCTGCCTCAGAAGCTGGGCCAGACCCTCAAAGGACATTGTGCTCAGCATCAGCTTCTTTCTCATGTTGGTTTATGACTTCCTTATTTTTTTTTTCATCTTTGTTGGTTGCAAACACTACAACATCCAGCACAAACTGCCTCAGAATCATCCCGTGTGAGGGCACAATTCAGCTGTTACACCATTTTGAGGCAAACATACTCTCTTAGGAGAGTTTGAGATATTGCTAAATCTGTAAAAGGGGCTCACTTCACTCTAAACACATATTAAAATGTCTTTATGGCTATGAAACCCATCCAAACATTAGCTAGTATGTCATTAGTGTAGTACAACAGTCAGACTAAACATATCTGAGTGAATCTTACTGCCTGGCAATATAAAGCAGCTAGCCAAAAAAAAAATCACTGTGTGTGCAAAAGGAACACCTAAGAATTTCCAGTTCAGTCTTTAGTGTATTTCAGATAAATGAGTTAAGGACATGCAGAGGGTTCTGCTGGCAGATATGAGGGGTTAGCAACCTTCAAGGAGGCAGCTGTGAAAGGGCACATGGCTCAGAGTTCTGGGAAGGAAGTGATTCAGGGAAAAGATTCATTTATTACTCTGTTAGAGGTCATTTCTTAATTCCTTTTGCCTGCATTTACGTATCCCAGTCTTTGTACACAGATGTTTCTGCTGCACACCCTGCAAAGTTTACTGGTCCTTACACGAAGTCCTTAGCCTTATTGCCACACTCCTTCCCTGCCAGCCACAGACCTGGGGGTGTGATGCTGCCACTTAGAGAGATGCAAGACACTCACACCACGACCACAGCCCCAACCTTGTCCCAGACAAACCCTCACTGCTCAGACAAAACAGTTAGACTGCTAGCAAAACTGCCAACAGGGCCCTGAGGCAGCAAATATCCATACAAAAGTCACTGTCCCATAGATGTGGGATAAAACAAGTCTGAGGTCAGTGTACTTACCAGACAAGAAACCAGAGACTGCCACAGCAACGTTATTAAAAGCATAAATGTGGAAAATTAATCTCTAGTTCTGCAAGGAATATCTTAAAGGAACACCCCATAATGGAGTTAGTCTCTTCCTTCGTAACACCCACAGCTCTGGGGCTGATTTTACCACACATGAGGCAAAGCTTAGGAAGTTCCCACCTTTCCCTCTCATGTCTTTGTTCCATGAGGCTGGTTGGGAGGCATTACTTACAGCAAGCACTTGAAGAGCAGTTCCCTCTCTCCCTGTCCAGTTAGAGTATCTTTTGGCTTGTTTTTCTGTCAGGAGAACACAGTATCATGCAGAAAATGTGTGATTTACTTCAGGCACAGTGCAGTGGGTCACTGTCCCTTGGCCCTGTGGGGTTCAGCTCTGGCTTTGTTCCTGTGGGGTTCAGGTTAGGTTTTGGCCTCGTGGGGCTCAGGTCTGGCTTTGTTCCTGTGGGGTTCAGGTTAGGTTTTGGCCTCTTGGTGTTCAGCTCTGGCTTTGTTCTCATGGGGTTCAGCTCTGGTTTTGGTCCCGTGGGGTTCAGGTCTCACTTTGCCCCCATGAAGTTCAGGTATTGCTTTAACCCCGTGGGGTTCAGCTCTGGCTTTATCCCCGTGGAGCTCAGCTCTGGCTTTGTTCCTGTGGAGTTCAGCTCTGGCTTTGCCCCTGTGGAGCTCAGCTCTGCCTTTGACCCCATGGGGTTCAGCTCTGCCTTTATCCCCATGGGGTTCAGCTCTGGTT
This sequence comes from Acanthisitta chloris, assembly GCF_000695815.1. NCBI lineage: Eukaryota > Metazoa > Chordata > Aves > Passeriformes > Acanthisittidae > Acanthisitta > Acanthisitta chloris. The sequence goes on from NW_008658951.1 coordinate 49,921, forward strand.
TTACCCCCATGGAGCTCAGCTCAGCCCCAGCAATCAGACCCACCTGGGTCAGGATGTGGTGACCATAGCAAACGGTGCTGACAATT
>NW_008658951.1:50029-52646 GCF_000695815.1 Acanthisitta chloris
ACACCTGAGCAAAAGCAGACAGACTCTAAATAAGGCTGAGCTAAATCCTTCCTTGTGCTTTGTGACCCTTTTCCAAGTGGCAGCTACTTCCCAAAGTTCGTGGTGTTTTGCCATGCAGCTCTCCTCGTTATATAAAGCAAAGCTGTCAGCCTTTGTATAAGGAAACTGCAGGAAGCACTTCAGGATTTAGACAGACAGTACATACTTTCTCCTGGACAACAGAGTCTAGACACTTAAACACACGCCAGGAGATTTATTATGGCATGATAGATGACTCCAACTTCCAGAAAGAATTAACAGAGAAGGAAAATGCCAATGCTGTGGCCCCAAACCAGCCAAGGACACAAAGCTCTGGGGATACTGCAGATGTCACGATCCTGCAGCAGCCCCAGGTGCAACTAATGATTTCAGTTCTCATTAACTAATTTCTTGCCTTTCTAAAGTCTGAAAACTTTAACTGTCCAGAGGCTCAAACTCCAAAAGACAAACCCCAGAATCCGCTGTACTATATTCTGCTAAACCTCCTCTGTTCAAAGTCCAAGAAATTTTGCAGCCTGGATTGGGCAGTGTTGAACCATTTCACAGCAAAAAAGACACCTGTATGGTTTTTTTAAATACCCCAAAATGCTTAAGCAATGATAGAAAAATAGTGGAAAACTACTTTCAGATAAAATGAAGCTGATGATGTAGATTTTGGACATGACTCTGGAATACACTTAAGCTGAGGACAGAGCCAAATAACAGACAAAATTGTATTTGCAAATTACAGAGCTGCTGATTTAAAGGCAGATCCCTTTCAAATCATACATTTTTATTAAACCTGCACCACCATGAATAAAAGTTTTCACTGTACTACAGCCAAACTAATTCCAATAACAAGATACTAAGACTCAGTTTGTTCACAATCAAATGAAGGTCTCTGAGTGAGGAATGTTTCCTCAGAAAGGGAATTCCTGTGTGAGGATATAAGTGCTGAGTAAAATACAGCCAAAACAGGATGGCTAACACACACAGCCATACACAATCCTTCAAACAACACCACTTGGTCTGTAACAGTTCCGGAAGCAGATACTGAAAAACATCAGCCAGTTCCAGATGTGAGCTCAGGAACATCTCCAGTAGAAGAGTGATACCTCCCTAGTGACCTGTCCTGCTAAATCCTTTCCCTTGCTCCTCCAGAGTAGCATTTATTGAGCACAGCTGGATGGGGTAAAATATGATGTTGATAAGTTACAGATAAAAATAAACTTGATTTTAAGATCAAAGCTTTTGTTTGAGGGTTAACCTGCTGGTTACCTTTTTAGCTGTTACAAATAACTGAAGCTGCTTTTCTTTTTTTCTTAAATCAAAGCAGAGGGCAATGATTATATCAGTTCTTCCTGGAGGGAATCCTTTAAGGTTTGCCATTTTTATCTCCTGGTCTCTTATCACAAATGGAAACTCATTCTATTTTAAGAGCTTCCTATTTCAAGGACTAAGCTAAAATACAGGCTTATAACTGCCTTTACCCACTTTGGGTTTATTGAGGTTTATGCCAGGAAAGAAACAAGATCCTACAACATTTTCCATCTTCAGAAGTATCTTTGTTAGTTTTGGAGATACCTGAAAGAAATGCTAATAAATACCAGTTTTACAACTCCCTCTCCTTTCCAACACAACCACTGTGCTTTGAAAGGAACCCTGAGAGGTTTCTCTAGTAAACTGTCGCTCCATGCAGAGCAGTAAGTAGTGAGCTCATCTTCCCCTTAAGTGGGTCAGGGGATGCTTAAGCATGGGATGTTTTCAAAGCAGTATTAAACTTTTAAAGACATCATATTTTCTCCTGGTGTGAGAAGCTGCAGCCTGATAGGAGCTGAGGACTTTGAACTGAAAGGCTCCCCAGCTGGAACTTTGGCAGGAAGGGATGCAATGATTAATTCACATCTGCAGCAACATATAGCTGCAAACAGAGGAGGCCCCAGTGCTTGTGGGAGACAACCCCAGCACTGTGAGGCAATGGTTTTATTTACAGCCTCCTCTAAGATAATATTAGGAACACATGCAGAAGCACCACTTGGCCCTGACTCTTGCTACATTTGGCCCACAGCAGATGAACCCAATGACAGAAGCACACACCCATTACAGCCCAGTTACATTCCCTCCCGTGGCAGTGGTACAGAGCCTTGTACTGGGAAAGAAGCTTTGAGACTAATAGTGTCTCTCGGTTTCATTAAAACATTTAACTTTGTTATGACTTTCACTGACAAAGAGCTGTTTAATGTCCAGTATTTGTACACTGATATCAGTACACTGATAACAAACTGCCTCCCAGTTTTTCTTTGGGTAAGAGTTCAGTGGGGTTGGTTTAACCACCTCCCAGTCACCTCCACTGTCTGTCCAGCAAAATGAACCTGGAAATAGAGTCCAGGGACAATTCTCCAGCAAATACAAGACCTCAGTTTGGACAGGGCTGGTGTAAAACCTTTCAGAATGACAGAAATCAGTTCACTCTGAGCTTTGGACAGTTCCCAGGGGAGCCAGATTCCAGTTTCCCTTTACAGTTAAGGCAAGGCAGCACTATCAGGGCTGACCCAAATCTCAGGTGAGCTGAATTACCTTCTAGAAGTATTTATCTTTC
>NW_008658951.1:52667-54223 GCF_000695815.1 Acanthisitta chloris
CAGACACCTTATTTAGGCGCCTTTATTAAGAACCTAAAATTAGGCAAGATTAATCTGGGCCACCTCCTTTTGTCAATCACTGCACTGAGAGGGCAAAGGCACTAGAATAGATTTTCTCTGTGTCACTCATGGCCAAGAATCTGCAATAACTATCACACATGTTTCCTTGTGACATTCACTAATTCTCTGCACCTTTGTTGTGACACTGTTTCCTTTCCTGCCTTCACTGTCAGGCAATTTTTCCAGGCTGAAAGCTACTGCCATGCCAGGACCATAAGCAGCTTCTCCCAATAAGCTGCTTGTTGTTACCATACAAAATTTATTTCACTTTCTAACTGGGGGATTTTCCTCTGGTAATTGGTTTTCTCCATCTGTGCTTATTTTGCAACTAGTGAGGAAAGGATGTTTTTTTTCAGTTCCAGCTGGGATTACAAGGTAAACTGATCCATATATATTCACATTGTTGAGTTCTATTGCTATTTCTTCCTTTACACTTATCATTTATATGGCCAATATTGTACATCCCAACACTGTACTCTAAAGACATTACTTCAGAAGCAAAAAATAAGTATTATAAAGCAGTGCTACATCTCAAATCACACTGATATTACAAAGTGTCTAAATATACAACTAAAAGTCAAGGCCCCATTGTGCTCCCTCAACAGCAAATGTTCAAATCTTCTCACTTGGGCTGTTTCTAAAGTGACCAAAACATTATTTTTACCATCAGACTTAGAACTCTGAATTATCCTGTCCTGTTCTACTCTTTCCATGGATTATAAAGTGATTTCTGGGACTCACTGGCTTAATTAGCCACTATATTAGGCCTCATGTTTGCATCAAATGAATATACTTTCTTCATCAGCTCCTGCCTGCAGTGTTCCCTGCACACTCCTTTGGCTCTGAATAGAAAGTGTATCTGTGTTCAAGCTAATAAAGGTATAAAAATATAAAATTCTATTTACTTGAGTAAACGTGGAATTAGAAATCTAAGTTTAGTCCAGTGTTTGGTCTCTTGGCAGTGGGAAAAAGCTCTCAGTCTTACACTGGAAGAGATGGAAGATAAATTTCCAGTTTGGTTCAGAAAACAGTTTGGAGAGCAAAAGGAAAAATATTTGCAAGTTTTCAGCAGAATTCAAATGAGAGTTTCAAGCAAAACCAGTGATTATTTTTTTCTCAATGCCAACTTGTAGGAAACATTTCCTTTAAGCCCCCAGTGCATTTTTTTAAACCGAATTCAAAATTAAATATTGGCTTTTTCACTTGAAATAACATTTTTATTTTAAAAAAAGAGCAGTTAAAAATGAACAAAAGTGAAATGGAACTGACAATTGAAGAGAAATAATTTCTAAGTCTTACCTGCACGGCTGATCCAAAGGGATTCTATTCTTCTTTTCAATGTGACTGATATAAACCAAAATGCCCCTTCTAATTTCAGTCACAGTACAGAATTGTGGGCTGCATCCAAAGGATTGTGGGCAGCAGGTCAAAAGAGGTGATTCTTCACCTCTACTCTGCTCTCATGAGATCCCACCTGGAACACTGCACACAGTTCT
>NW_008658951.1:54577-66872 GCF_000695815.1 Acanthisitta chloris
GGTGTTCAAGGCCAGGCTGGATGAGCCTTGAGCAACCTGATCTAGTGAGGAGCTGTCCCTGCCCAGGGCAGGGGGTTGGGACTGGATCATCTCTAACGTCCATTCCAGCCCCTAAATTCTATGACTCTATGACTTGCCTCTGTATCACATACAACACAAGTCAGGTGCCCTTAGGAGTAGGAAAGTCTTTCATAAGAAATAGTCTTACTATTTGGAACTAGTGTAATTCTACAGGGCACAGACTCAAGCTCTGCCAGGGGAGGGTTAGGTGGATATTAGGAAGAGATTTTTTACAGGGAGAGTGATGAGAAAAAAAAAAGGCATTGGAATGTGCTGCCCAGGGAGGTGGTGGATTCACCATCCCTGGATGTTTTCAAGCTGAGACTGGATGTGGCACTTAGTGCCACGGGCTAGTAACAACAGTAGGGTTGGACTTGATGATCTTGGAGATCTTTTCCAACCAGGTTGAGTCTATGATTCTAATTCAGAAATAGCCTAACTTCATATGCAGAGATGAGAATGTTTTAGGTCACTAAATAAAAGGTGAAATTAGTAGAAACGGTGCTACAATTTAATATAACAAACAGGTTGAGACTATTTCTCTTACATAAAATATTCCAATGGTACAGTAATTCCCAGGTTTTTAAAGAAGTGCTGCAATTTAATATAACACACAGGTTGAGACTATTTCTCTAACATAAAATATTCCAACGGTACAGTAATTCCCAGGTTTTTAAAGAACTCCTGTGAATAATTGTCCTTTTGCTCTGGCAGCTGAAACAAATAGAAGTTAGATGTAAAATTTGAAGCCAGGAAAGAATTTTTCATAAGTTTAGGCTTCTTTTTTGCCTGAGGTTTTTGCTCAGGACAATGTCTATTATGAGCTCTTTGCTAAAATTTCAGCCCTGCTATCTGGAGTCAGCAGAACCCACATGCCCCAGGCAGCAGCACCACAGCAGCCTTACCTGCCTTTGTGATCACAGTGAATTACAAACTCCCAACACATCTCACACTACATTAAGATCACACTGTGCATGGTCACAGGTTTCTGAATCAGCAAGAAACTTACTCAAATGATACGTCTGCTTTCAACATACTCTTGATCCTGTCAGTTATCTTCACACAGCCACATTTTTCCTATTCTACTTTCTTCCAGCTTGTTTTCCTACTCATGAAGTCTGCTTGTACTTGTAAATAAACAGCATCGTGTGGGCCAAAATTTAAATGTCCATTACACCAAAGAGCACAGATGACACAGAGGTCTAAAATAAAAAGAAAGACCTTACACTGTTACCTAAAACATTCAAATTATGGCAAGCAAAGTTTGCAGCTTTAGGACAACCTCAGGGCAGATTTGGGTAGGAATATTTTTGAGCTATAGCTACACCTAAAACATTGATGACAGATCTAAAAATAAAGGTTGCAGCTGGGGCTGAGCTGAATGATGGGAGAAAGATCTTACTATTTTAGAAACTGGAAGATCCTTGCAGCAATTTATCCCAATACATAAGCTAATGCTTAGCTTGAAATGTGGAGTAATCACATCCACTCTGGGGGAGAGAGAAATCTGTTCTTGGACAAAATATTGGCAAACAGCATGTTTGGAGGCTGTGCCAGGGTTAAGTGACATGTACTTAAGCTCTTTGTCCTACTGCTTTGTCCAAGAGTAGAGCAGAATTCCAATTTATTCCAAACAATTTGGCAAACTGAAGTGGGAAGGGGCAGGGAGAGACAGAACACTGCACAGAGCTCATGTTTAACTAAGTCTATATGTCAAAGCAGCCAGAACATGTGATTAACAAGTAAAATCCTGACTCGTTTTCTATCATTTTTTTTCAGCGAGCTCAGTTCTAGAAGGAGAAGAAAGTGCAACAATTGATTTCAGAGACAAAAATGTCACAGAATTTGAAGAACTACCAACCCTGGTGAGTATATATGATGCTAAATAACAGTTCCTTTAAGTCACCTGCCTGTTCACTGCCTCTTCCAGTCCAGTATGTCTCAATCAGCTTCTGTGAAACCAAACTGGCAACCTAGTGTCAAAAACCTCACTGAAGAGAGACAGTTCTGCAATGTTCTGTAGTCCTCTCCTACCCCTTTTGCTGTCCTACTGAGAGGTCATCTGATGAGAAGCCTCTAGCTGGGAAGATAAATCAGCTTTCCTTGGTTTGCCTTGTCACTGTAGAGAAGGCAAAGGTGACAGGTGACAGGTAAAGAAACATCCACAGAGCACCTGACAGAGCAGGAAATTTAAATGCTACTTCATCCACATAGACTGTGTGGACTGAGGTTTTCTTTTCCCTCTTTCCCCCCCAGTTCTTGTAGTTGCCCACAAGACTACAGAATGTAACAAATCTCTTGCAGTTTGGAGAGCTGATGACCACAGAAAGTGCATTTGTCCCGGATGAAGAGAGTAACAATTCTACTGTGTACGAGGTTAACACAGAAAGTGCTGATGGTAAAAACCCTTTCATTTCTACTTTTATATATTAAAATTCTCCTACCATCTACTAAATCATATCTGGAAAATTCAAATACCAAGTTTAAGGCGCTCTCTGTGTAGACACAGAATAGATCACTCAGAGCACTGCTCTCTGTGTAAATAGACACAGAATAGATCACTCAGAGCACTACACTCAGAGCAAGGTGAAATTTTATGGGCATAATCAACCTCAGACAATCAAAATCCAATTTCTGTCTTAATTTTAATTATTTTACACCAGGTATATCCTTATTGATCTTAATTTAATCACACTTAAGTTTCACAAGTATATATTAGAACAATTAGGTTTGCATTTCTATTACTTTGGAGCTCTTTTTGCTCCTTCTCCAGTCCCTTTGGTTTGCATTTCTACTACTTTGGAGCTCTTTTTGCTCCTTCTCTTTCATTTGCTCCTTTCCTATCAAGAAGACACACTACTCACAGCCCCCAACAGCATTGAGAGAGAGCTGGGAACAGTTTTCCTTGGATAGAGCATTGTAAACTGGATTGCAAAACTCTGTACAAAGCAGAGGGAGTAATTATTCTCTTTCTGGTTTTCCAGGTGAAGCGAGTGGGGAGCCAGAGAAAACAGAAAAAGGTATAAAATAGAAGAGTTGCTTCTAAAGACACGGGGGAATGTAACTGCCAGGGAATTCCCTTCCAGAGGAACCACAACCTACACCCTGAACTGCCTCCCCTGGGTCACCTGATCACTGTCTCCATATCCACATCCATATGGAGCTCTCCAGCCCACACTGCTGAACTTCCCAAACCCACTTCCAAGTTCACAAGATAGAAAAACCTTTCCCAAAAGAGTGGGATGCAGCAGAACAGTATCACTTTTCTCAGTAGCCCCTTATCAATGGGCTCCATAAGAAACATGCTAACATTCCCAATTGCTTCTTTCAGGTGGTCTGGAAACAATTGCACTGGTTGGAATAATTATTGGAATTGTAGTTGCAGTTGGAATCCTTGCTGGAATAATAATTGCTGTTGTAAGGAAGATGTCAGGCAGGTACTCGTAAGTAAATTGCTACTCAGGCTTTTTGGACAAACATCACCCTCTGAGCAAGGTCACAGGAACCACTTGGGAAATGTCTGATGTTCCTATTTTGACAAAATTTTCTATTTTCCTGTTATACAATGCCTCAGACTCAGCAGGAGCTGCCAAGGTGATGTGAGGGATCTAAACCCACTCATGTGCTTCAGGAGAATTTCCCACCTAGTGCACACATACTGTTTTAGTATTATAACATATGTATTCTGTAATATCAGGTGCATGGGTTTGGATTAGCTACTGCACAGGGGGAAAATTCGCCAGGAATTACAGGATTTCTGTTAATTTCTTCTGGTAATAAACTTCTGGTGGTGGATACAGGAACAGTGTGGTCAGCAGGACCAGGGAAATGATTCTGCCCCTGCACTCGGTGCTGGTGAGGTCACACCTTGAATCCTGTGCTCAGTTCTGGGCCCCTCAGCTCAGGAGGGACATTGAGGGGCTGGGGCAGGTCCAGAGAAGAGCAACGAGGCTGGGGAAGGGACTGGAGCACAAGTGGCATGAGGAGAGGCTGAGGGAGCTGGGGGTGTTCAGCCTGGAGAAGAGGAGGCTCAGGGGAGACCTTCTCACCCTCTGCAACTCCCTGCCAGGAGGTTGGAGTCAGGTGGGGGTTGGTCTCTTCTCCCAGGCAACCAGCAGCAGGACAAGAGGGCACAGACTCAAGCTCTGCCAGGGGAGGGTTAGGTTGGCTATTAGGAAGAGCTTTTTTCCAGGGAGAGTGCTCAGGCACTGGAATGTGCTGCCCAGGGAGGTGGTGGATTCACCATCCCTGGAGGTTTTCAAGCTGAGACTGGATGTGGCACTTAGTGCCATGGTCTAGTGACCACGGTAGGGTTGGACTCGATGATCTTTGAGGTCTTTTCCAGCCTGGATGATTCTATGATTCTCTGATAACACTTACTGGATAACACGTGATCTCTCCCTTATCACCATGGATATTTGTGGAAGCTGTTTTCTTACCAACAAGATTCACTGGTGCCACACAAGCCAAAAGTGCTTTACAAACTGCAAAATGTCAGAAAACCCCATGACATGTAACAGATTCTGTGCACTCAGCATTAGGAGAAAGCAAAAGAGGAAGTGGGAAGAGAAATAGGGTGGTGATAGGAAAGACAGAGGGGGATGAAAAGAGATCATCTAACTAACATTTGGGTAAGGATGAGCAATAAAATGTCTGTTTTATGTTTTCCAGGCCCTGAAAGCAGATGAAACAAGCAACCATGCCATTCCATGCCAGAAAACACAAGTGCTTCTTATTTTATAAGGACTAAAGACTATTCCTCTATTGGTGTGAGAAGATGATCCATGGAAAATATGGTCAAAGAATTGCAGATCTATGGGGATCCCACACAGCTCTAAGCACCACCCCCACCCCCTGATTACAGATCATGGGACATTTCATAAGAGTTTTACTAACCAGGATTTTACTAGAAGAAAAGAGTTTGCAGTAAGAAAAAAACCTGCAGCAAAGAGATGTGCAACTGAAATGTGACTTGCAGGTAATACATGTTGGGGTTTAAATGCTACCAAAGATTATTTCACATTACATTTTATATATTTCTTTTAAAAAAAACCCAAACCATATCCAGAATCTTGTAACTGGTTTTGGCTGGTTAAGTGCTTGTGGCATGTTTGTCTACCACGTGGTGTATCAAAGAGGAGGAATTAGCTTCAGTGAGAAATACTTATTTACAAAGTAAGAAAATACTGGATATTGGAAGCTAAAATCTTTCTACTATTGATACAGATTTTCTGTTCTTGATACTTATATTATTATGTGGCAAAATCTGGTAGGCCTGGCTGGAACTGACCTACCAGCTGTAAGCTTGCTCTCTTCTGACTATTGCATCAGGAATTTCCTGCCTTCTCTTGTGGCAGAGACGTGCAGGGATTGAAATACACATCCTGACTGAAAGGGTGCTTGGAAAATACCCAGTTTTGATGGGTCACTTTAACCAGTTACTCAGCACACTTTAGAGCTGACAGGTAGAAGCTTTTCAATTAGTGTATACAATTTTTTTCTCCGTAAGTGTCTATTTTCTAAGTGTATAGTTGATCTGTTTGGTAACATGTACAACACAAGGGCAGAGTGTGTCACTGAGGTGTAAAGCAGCTTTGGAGTCTGCAGCTTTCCTGTGGCATATTTAGTGCAGCAGAACCTAAATGTACAGAGCTCTAAGGCTTTGCATGTTAAGTGGCTGCAGGGCATGAGGTTCTCTAAATTTTGAGGCACTTATAGTGTTTGGTGTAAAAATCCTGATAATCCATAGGCTAAATAATTGCTAAACATGTCAACCTATCTGTATTTGCTTTTCTGTTTCTGTCATGTGCCATGAGCTATCATATCAATCTAAGCTTTGGAAATAAAAATTATAATATAAGTTGTCTTATTTTATAATAATTGTTCTTTGTTTTCTTGAAAAAAATTAAAATATTTTAAACTTCCTTTAATTTTCCTAACTTCTTTTGCTCCTTGTCAGTGAAATGTCCTCAATAAACTCATTTGACTTTGATAAATGAAACTATAATTCTGTTCTGGTGTCCTCAACATAAGAAGGACATGGAACTGTTGGAGCAAGTCCAGAGGAGGCCACAAAGTTGATCAGAGGATTGGAGCATCTCCCCTGTGAGGACAGGCTGAGGGAGTTGAGGCTGTTCAGCCTGGAGAAGAGAAGGTTGTGTGGAGACCTCAGAGCAACTTTTCAATCTCTGAAGGGCCTACAAGGAGCCAGAGAGGGACTCTGTGTTAGGAACTGCAGTGACAGGACAAGAGGCAATGGGTTCACACTGAAGGAGGGAAAGTCTAGGTTGGATGTGAGGAAAACGTTTTTCCCTGTGAGGGTGGTGAGACACTGGCACAGGTTGCCCAGGGATGTGGTGGCTGCCCCAACCCTGGCAGTGTTCACAGCCAGGTTGGCTAAAGCCTTGAGCAACCTGATCTAGTGAGGAGGTGTCCCTGCCCAGGGCAGGGGGTTGGGGTTAGATGATCTATAAAATCCATTCCAACCCCTAAATTCTATGATTCCATGATGATTCTATGAAAACTAAACACATGAATAAAAAATGATTCAGAAGTCTTTAGTTAGTTCCTGAGCTGATGTAATGAGGAACTGTGTGAGCACAAGTAGTAAGCTTTAGCTTCATGTAAATTCATGTGAAAGCAGAAATATTACAGCTGTTTCTTGTGGCAAAAAATTGTAATTTCTGCTACTCTAGTTTTAACAATTTCTTGTCTGAACTGGGAACTGCCGCATAAGATGCACTTAATGCCTGCCCAAAAAAATGACAGATGGGATTATGAATTATTCAGCCATTGTTGGGAATAGTACAGCTGTCATCAGCTTCTTCTGCACCAGCTCAGTTGCTGTTAACTTGCAAACACGACCAAATGAGAAAACCATTCTTATGGCAGCTCTGAATATTGGTTAAGCCAAAAGCAACAAGATCCCCCATCTGAAAAATGCATAGCACTGGAGCAGACAACGTTTCTGGGCAGTTCTGAGGCTTCCTGGATCATGGACAGAACACCAGTTGAACAGCCAGGACTCTGCTCAAGAACACTGTGCTTTGCTCCTACTCAGCATCTCTCAAGAGGAGCCATTTTAGCTTCATAATATGCATCGCAGTATGTTAAGGGCTTGGGATGGAGCTTAGAGATGATCCAGCCCCAACCCCTGCCCTGGGCAGGGACACCTCCCACCAGAGCAGATTGCTCAAGGTTTTAGCCAACCTGGCTGTGAACACTGCCAGGGTTGGGGCAGCCACAGCCTCCCTGGGCAACCTGGGACAGTGTCTCACCATCCTCACAGGGAAAACACTTTTTCCTAATATCTAATCCAAATTTTCTCTCTTTCAATATATCCCCATTACTCCCTGTCCAATCACTACAGTTCCTAACACAGAATCCCTCTCCAGTTTCCCTGGAGCCCCATTAGATCCTGGAATGTTGCTGTGAAGTTCCCACACAACCTTCTCTTGAGGGTAAAAATGAACCCCTAGCCAAACAGCCCATGCTTCACTGAATCATTTGGGGACTTCCAGCACTGGAGACTCACTATTAAATATTGGGCTGTACTAAATCTGAACTTGCAAAAATGTGAAGACAATTTCCCTCTGACTGTCAGCTGGAGTACAGGATCCTCAGGATATGACTAAAGAAAGCAGAACTCCGTTATTGTGTCACAATGAAGAAACAGCAACTGCTGCTGCACTGATCCACTTAATCTCCTGATGATTCATACACCTTGCTGCCTGGAAATCTCAAGTGTAGAACATTCCAGTCAGCTTCAAGCAAACCTCAAGGCCTGTTCATGAAAATCTTGTCCATATTTGTTAAGTATTTATGTGTTACTGGAGAATTCTTTAATTAATTAACCTGTAATTTCATGATACAAACATTCTAGAAATGCAGACTAAAAATCCCCACAGAGATCTGTATTTGGTATGAAACTCTTGCAGCTTCTGTGGCTGAGCTGTCATTGCTTTGCATTATCCAGCTCCACATTACTAGTCCAGGACTTCAAAGATAGCTTGAGCACAAGCTGTGTGGTTTTGGGTAGAATTCTGGGGAAGATGGGATCTTTTCTGTATTGTGAGAAGTCAAACAGCACATTGTCCCAGGGCAAATCCTTCTGTGAGCTGCAATGAATGAGCAGTACACATGCCTGCAGAACCAAGGCCCAAGGTCAGGAGACTTCCTATGCATGAGAACACATGAGGAAACAACAGCTCCATACTCTCACCAGCTGGCAAAGTTTGACTGTTATTCACAGGGAACAACACTCAATAAATCAACACTCGCTTTTAACTCAAAGTCCTCACTCCTGATCACATTCACTCCTTTATAGTTAGTGACAATGATGTTCCCCTTTGCAGTTTGGCTTTGAGTCATGAATGTGGCTCTCCCAAACAGACAGACAGGCACCAGGCTTCCTGTGAGAATGCCAGATGTCACTAAAAAATATCACAAACATTGTTGTCCCTTGCATTTGTGTCTGTGGGGAAGATACAGAGCAGTAGTAACTATGAAAGCAGTGACTTGATACATCAATATTTAGAATAGTCCTGGACATCAGCAATTCTTACATGAGTACATTTAAGGCAAGTCTTTACTGTAAAAACAGAAAATGGCAGAAGAAGGAATTCAATAAAACCAGCAATACTGAGTGATGAGATTGACTTGCTGCAATAAATTTAAGAAGTGTTCATTTATAGCTAAATACCAATTAAAACATGCAGCAGTTGGTTATTTTAGGAGCACTGCACTGTGCCATTGCTAATATCTTAACCACAGCTTGTTTCATTAAGAAGTAAGAACCACCTGCACATTCAATTAAGCCAATTGAACCCTGGGCTGCATCCAAAGGAGTGTGGCAGCAGCTCAAAAGAGGTGATTCTTCCCCTCTGCTCTCCTGAGACCCCACCTGGAACACTGTACACAGTTCTGGTGTCCTCAACATCAGAAGGACATCAGGAGCAAGTGCAGAGGAGGCCACAAAGTTGATCAGAGAATTGGAGCATCTCCCCTGTGAGGACAGGCTGAGGGAGTTGGGGCTGTTCAGCCTGGAGAAGAGAAGGTTGTGTGGAGACTCAGAGCAACTTTTCAATCTCTGAAGGGGCTACAAGGAGCCAGAGAGGGACTCTGTGTTAGGAACTGCAGTGACAGGACAAGGGGCAATGGGTTCAAACTGAAGGAGGGAAAGTCTAGGTTGGATGTGAGGAAAAAGCTTTTTCCCTGTGAGGGTGGTGAGACACTGGCACAGGTTGCCCAGGGATGTGGTGGCTGCCCCAGCCCTGGTGGTGTTCAAGGCCAGGCTGGATGAGCCTTGAGCAACCTGATCTAGTGAGGAGCTGTCCCTGCCCAGGGCAGGGGGTTGGGACTGGATGATCTTCAAGGTCCCTTCCAACCCCTAAATTCTATGATTCTGTGTTTAACACCTCTGTGAAGCTTTCAAACTCAAAAGCACTGAGGTATATCATTCACATGAGAATGGCAAGTACTGCCTTGATACACAGATGAACTGACCTGCCAAGGGTTGTAACACAGGTAAGGGCAAAGCCACCAGCCCAGGAATCTTTAAACATTAAAACGTTAGTCCTGTCACAGCTTCATATGGATTCAAATGAAGTGACGATCCATGATTATTTATGACAACATCATCCTTAATATTCTTTAATAGAAGATAAGAACAAAGGACACAGACCAAAAAAGCAACTTGCTGAACCTGCAAGACCCTCAGGTCAGCATGCTTGGGTTGCTTTTGATGAAGAACCATTCCAGCTAAAAATAATTTCTCCTCCACCAGCTGAGGTTTTGCAGTGTAGTTGCTACTGAACCAATGCAATTTGAAGTTTGAGTCATAACTGGCCTACATCATGCCTGAAGTCATTGTTATCATAGAATTTAGGGGTTGGAATGGACCTTGCAGATCATCCAGTCCCAACCCCCTGCCCTGGACAAGGACACCTTCTCACTAGATCAGGTTGCTCAAGGCTCATCCAACCTGCCTTTTTTCTCACATCCAACCTAGACTTTCCCTCCTTCAGTTTGAACCCATTCCCCCCTGTCCTATCATTGCAGTGCAGTTCTTTATTACATATAGTTATAGCTATTTATACTCAACCACTTTACTAGCTCAAGTATCACATTAGCCATACTCATCCTTTTGCAGCTTTTTAAAGCCAAATTATTAATCATACTGAAATTCTCAGCATTTTGTTTTGTTTGACAACCCCTGACGGGTGCAGAAGGCAAGAGGGATCTGTAACTTAACCCCAGGTGCCATAATTTTATTACATATAGTTATAGCTATTTATACTCAACCACTTTACTAGCTCAAGTATCACATTAGCCATACTCATCCTTTTGCAGCTTTTTAAAGCCAAATTATTAATCATACTGAAATTCTCAGCATTTTGTTTTGTTTGACAACCCCTGACGGGTGCAGAAGGCAAGAGGGATCTGTAACTTAACCCCAGGTGCCATAATGAGAAGCCTGAATTAATGCTTTGTACATTTTTCACAGCTGCACCGTGGAGGCATTTATGTATAAATAAACTGAGCATCACACTGGCCATGTGTCTTTGTCCAGGCCTTGTGGATTTAGGCATCAGACCAAGCCACAGCTCCCCCTGCTCTGCAACAAACAGTTGGGCTGCAGCACAAAGATCCTCATTCAATCATGGAGTTCGTTTGGCTCTTCCAGGCTGGAGAAGTCAGATTTTCAACCTCTGGTAAATGCTAACCTGGCAAAGAGTGCTGCACATTCCATGCGTTTTCAGAATTGTCTTCAGTTTCCAGAAAGCAGTTGGCAAGGATGATTGATTTTGAGAGTTCAAAATCAATGCCAAACAGTGCCATCCACAAAAAAAAGAAAAAAAAAAAGGGAAAAAGAGAAAAAAAGAAGAAGAAGGGGAAGTAGAGAACTGCAAAAAATTCTCTTCACTAAAATGTAATTTTCATTCACATTTCCAGATTGAGGTAAAATTGAACAATGAAGTTGCCAATACTTCAGATGTTAACCCACATCGGGAGTCAGATAAACTGGCAGCAGGGGAAAAAAAGTCATTAAAATGTTTTGTTCTGACAGGTTAGAAGCTTTTTTTTCAGTAAACCCACTTGCCCAGGGTCAGGGCCTCTAGATCTGAGCTTGTCCTGGTCTCCACTTCAGTTTATCACAGAATCCTAGTTCTAAAGTGTCCTCTGGGATCTCACAGAACAAACACAAGGATAAGGAACCACTCACTTCATCCTGGGCTGCTCTTACTGTATTAGATTCTACCACACAGACATACACCATTCTCATTTTTAGGTGCAATCAGGTCCCCAGGAATTACCAAACATTAAGCCTAGAAGTTCACTTAAATGCACTTGGATATGGCTGAGCTGTTCTTTTCCACAGCTGCCCTTAAAACCTTCTGCAATAGGTTATCAAAGGATAAAGAAGGCACTCCCTTGTAACTTTAGAGAGTCTTTGCTGATTTCTGCTGAGTGTTTTCTGGATTTTGACATGAAATACAGAGCACAATCAAACACATTCTTCCTCTGCTATGCCTCATAATGCACATCAGGAGCATCTCTTAGGGCTTATAGTTATATAAAGTCATATAAAGCCCCAGGATGTGTTTCTTCACAAATGAAAAACTGCTTTTTAGTCAAAAAACCCAGTAATTGCAACTTTATCTTCCCATAGCAAGGGCAGTAAGAGTGATACTGAGGTAACACAGCAACCATTCCAGTAACATCCAGGTACAAATTGAAGCTCCCTCTGTTTTTGAGGGGAATGGTAAGAAGAATCAGTTCTATTCATCAGAGAACCCTTCTTGCTTCTTTCTCCTGTGCAGGACAGAAAGCTATTGCTGTTTTAAGAAAATGAATTGCTGCACTACTTAAACCCTTTAAGCAATTTTTCCTACAATTACTGCCATCAGGTAATAACTTCAAGGCAACACTGATCAGCAACTGAGCTAAGTCATTGACCAGAAGTGGATGAACCTAAATCCCTATTAAAATCCTCCCTTCTTCCCTCCAGAATGACTAAACGTTTTCGACAAAACGATTTCAAATTTACTGCTATTTGTCTAAGGAAATTCATCCTGTATGTCTCATTTGGGCTGGGAAGCAACTCCATTTCCTGCTTTTATGAACCATATTATCCTCAAATAGCACATTCCTTTGAGTCCTGTGGATAGTTTGCCTCATGACATTTGATTCATCCTATGCAGGAAACAGGGAAGGAATTAGCAGGGTCAGCAGG
>NW_008658951.1:66886-70394 GCF_000695815.1 Acanthisitta chloris
AAGGGAAAAGGGAATGTCAGTTCTTCCTCATTTCCTATCTACCTTAGGGAAAAACTCCACAGGAGTTGAATAAGCAGCAATAACTGAGCATAGTACAGTCCATTCCAGTTTCCTTCTTGGAAGAATGTCCTCTCCTGTCCACCAGGCACTGAGGTAGTTTGCTGAGAAATAAGGGACAGACATCTGCGGGGCTGTCAGTGTTTTCCTGCCTGCACAAAAGTTCTTCCTCATTTCCTATCTACCTTAGGGAAAAACTCCACAGGAGTTGAATAAGCAGCAATAACTGAGCATAGTACAGTCCATTCCAGTTTCCTTCTTGGAAGAATGTCCTCTCCTGTCCACCAGGCACTGAGGTAGTTTGCTGAGAAATAAGGGACAGACATCTGCGGGGCTGTCAGTGTTTTCCTGCCTGCACAAACTGTTAGGACAAAGAGAATTGAGAAAACTCCACTTCTCACAGCTTACATAGAGCTTTAGAAATTGGTGGTACAAGAGGTTTTGACCAAGGAATGTGTATACAAAGTAGAGTTGGTTTCTAAAATGCAGCACAGACTGCCTGTTACAAAGGGAGGTGGTGGAGTCACCGTCCTGGAGGTGTTGAAGGAGAGACTGGAAGTGGCACAGTGCCATGGTCCAGTAACCACAGTTGAGTTGGACTTGATGATCTCAGAGGTCTTTTCCAACCTGTTTGTTTCTGTGATTCTGTGAAAGTAGAAGAAGAATTCACTTGGTATAAGTTGCTGCATAAAATTACCTCTGTGATCCAGGCCTGGACTAAGCCTGAGGAAACTACTTCTGGCACTAAGATCTGTCTCTTTGTAAGAGACAAAATATTAAGGAGCTTATGAAAGCACACATTACTATTAATCACCTCTCACAGGGAGGCAAACTCTGCCATCTGTTCATTGAGACCTGGAAGTGCTGAAGTTCAGAAATGTTTAACTCATAATTATGAAGTTCCTCCTCAAAAACACTTTTCCTGATGAATTCTTCTAGCTCATTTTGTCGTGATTAATAATTAGCCTACTAACACAATAAGCATGCATGATTGAGTGGCAAGTAGCAATAGAAATATCTGAGAAGGTAAACCATGTTTGCATTTCATGCAGAAAACTGAGCAAGGGCCACAAGAATGAGTTAAGATTTCATAGAGCTGACAAGAAGCAATGTATAGAGTAATGCACAGGGAGGATATTAAAATGAAGGACTCATCAGTGCAGGCTAATGCAGACCAGGATCACTGCACACTCAGTAAGCTGTACCCGAGCCCCAGCTAGTGGTGGGAATAACTGATGGCATTTTTACAGGAAAAATGAACATGGCCATAAGAGAAAAGCTTCAGATTATTATGTATTGCCTCCTGCCTTTGAGCCTGGTTTTATTTTCAAATTGCTCCCACCAAAACCAGTTGCATATTGGTTATTCATAGTGTGCCTACACCATCTGTACAGCAGTGGTTTTGCTTGATCCAACTGGATGTTCACTGAAGTTGGAAGAAACAGGAGTACAGACAAGGAGATGCTCTCTCCATTCTCAGTGCTATTTCACCCTCTGAGCCAGCTTGTCACTACACAAGCAGTAGGTAGCCAAAACAAGAGTTGAACATTATTCTTACCTGCTTTTCCTTCCAGGGAGTATTGCCAACAGCCTCTCAATGTAAAATATTTCTTGATTATATCGAGTTTAATAATAAGTTTAAGTGATCAATTCAGCTAAGAAACTCAAGATCATCAATTTCCTGGACCTGATCCTGTAGTGTTTAAATCACTTTACAGAGGCAGCTCTGAAACATCTGCTCTAGTTTGCAATGGAGATTGACCAATGTCATTGAGCAGCTTAAATTGAAATGGACCTTATCTTTATCCTTGTGCCAGTGTTGGTGTAGTTGACACAGATGGATTTTAGCCAGTTAGTGTGAATAGTTCTCAGGAAATGGATACTAAGTCTGTCTTAGTACTACTCCCCCATCCCTGGAAGTGTTCCAGGCCAGGTTGGATGGGGCTTGGAGCAAACTGCTCTACTGGAAGTGTTCCCTGCCCATGGCAGGGGGTGGGACTGGATGAGCTTTAAGGTCCCTTCCAACCCAAACCATTCTGTGATTTTACAAAGTCCTAAAAAACTTATATGCCGGACTGAAGATAATTCAATTCCATAAAGTGGCTTGAAAAGGGTCCTCTCCATAGCTGTAGGAAAAGCACCCTTCCAACCCAAACCATTCCGTGATTTTACAAAGTCCTACAAAGCTTATATGCTGGACTGAAGATAATTCAATTACATAAAGTGGCTTGAAAAGGGACCTCTCCATAGCTGTAGGAAAAGCAAGATAAAGTATAATCTAACAGGTGAGTAACCAACACCAACAAGAGTGACAAGCAAACCATGAGCTATTTCAGCAGTGTAAAAGCTCAGGCATTGCTTTAAGCTATGAAAAATTAGATTCTTACAACAAAACCTGCTACTGGTATGAAAATGTCCCAGGCTGTAGAAAGCAGAAATGAAAATAAGGGCTCTGAAGGACCTTGTGAGGTTAGAGCCAAATGTGACACCCCAGTCAGTTCAGCGAGTTGAGGAGAAGGTAATTTTGGATTATCCAGTCAGCTCAGTGAGTTGAGGAGAAGGTAATTTTGGATTACTCTGGGCAGTGCACAGGAGAAAAAACTCAGCTCTCAGGAGGTTCAAAAAGGAATAATTTTGACTTAGGAACTTTGGGTCACCCATGTGGAATAAGACACTTGGCAAAAAGTAAAGTCAGTAAATTTCACAGCATTCAAAGAGTGCAAACTTTAACCCAGCATGCCCTGAGAAAACAAAGCCTGAGCAGAGCACTGATCGTGGCACTTATAAGGGGAAACTGCTCAGTGCACCTTGGAGCTTAATATGTTGCGAAGGAGAAAAGCAGAGAGAAAAAGAGAAAAATAGAGGAGACAGAGAGGCAGATACTCAGCACCCGTGGGTCCAGCGAGGTCTCTGCAGCTCCCGGCCCAGGGCAGTGAGATGTCTCACTGTCCTATCCGATGCCCATCTCAGCATCATCTCACACCTGTGCTGTGCTTTGGGCAGAGCCAGGAGCTTTGGCATCATCTCGGGGCTTGCAGCAAGGCCACAGGGTTGACCACCACCATCTCAGGGCCAGGTGGGCACCGAGGCCACTCCAGTGCAGACCTGCAGTTACTCGGGGCTGGGGGAGCAGCCACTGCCAAACTTAGGCAGAGCTCGACCTGTTCCCCCATCGTTTTCCCAACTGGGTGTTTTGAGCCAGACAACTTTTCCTCTGGTCTGGCACTGAGGGGCACTGTGTGGGGCACTGAGAGGCACTATGAGTGGTACTATGAGCGGCACTGAGGGGCACTGTGAGTGGCACTGCGTGGGGCACTGAATGGCACAGTGTGGCACCGAGGGGCACTGAATGGCACTGAGTGGGCACTGAATGGGACAGTGGGGGCACTGAATGGCACTGTGGGGGCAGTGGGAGGGCACGGAGGGGGAAAGTGTGGCACCGAGGGGCACT
>NW_008658951.1:70492-70912 GCF_000695815.1 Acanthisitta chloris
AGGGGCACTGAGGGGCATTATCAGTGGCACTGTGCAGGGCATTGAGGGGCACTATGAGGTGGCAGTGCAGCAGTGTGGGGCACTGTGTGGGGCACTGTGTGGGGCACTGAGTAGCACAGTGCTGGGCGCTGGGCGGGCACTGAGGGCCACTGTGTGAGGCACAGCGTGGGGCACTGTGAGGGGCACTGCGGGGCACTGAGGAGCATTGTGAGGTGGCAATGCGGGGCACTGAGTGGCACTGCACGGGGCACTGTGCGGGACACTGAGTGGCACTGAGGGTCACTGTGCGGGACACTATGAGTGGCACTGTGTGGGGCACTGAGTGGCACTGAGAGGAATGAGTGGCACTGAGGTGCACTGTGAGTGGCACTGTGTGGGGCACTGCGGGGCACTATGAGGGGCACTGTGCGGGGCACTGGA
>NW_008658951.1:71190-71417 GCF_000695815.1 Acanthisitta chloris
CGAGCTATGAATGGCACTGTGCGGGGCACTGCGTGGGGCAATGAGTGGCACTGTGCGGGGCACTGCGAGGAATGAGTGGCACTGAGGCACACTATGAATGGCACTGTGCGGGGCACTGAGTGGCACTGAGGAGAATGAGTGGCACTGAGGCACACTATGAGTGGCACTGTGGGACACTACGAGTGGCACTATGAGTGGCACTGTGCGGAGCACTGAGTGGCACTGAG
>NW_008658952.1:0-7761 GCF_000695815.1 Acanthisitta chloris
CGCGGGAGGCGGCGGCAGAGCGAGGAGCCGCGGAGCGCTCCAGGTCTCCGGTACAAAGCGTGGCTAACAGTCCTGTGACTGTGAATGTGTGTATGTGTCTGTCTGTGTGCGTATGTAAATCTATCAATTTGAAACGTCAAATATAGTTTCAAAATCGATGCCTTAAAAGCTGTTGCACTGATGGAGATGCAGCTGTGCAGCAGGTGCACTGAACTGCAGGTTAGCTCGGGTAGCCCTTGAGAATACTTAAGAAAGTCTTATCAAGATGCTTACCTTCATCGCTCTCACAGTGTTCCCAAACAAAATCCAGTTTCCTAAAGGATGTCTTGTTCTCATAATCCAGAAGAGGGGTTCTGAACTTGCAAAGTCATGTGCCTTTGTCTTCCTCCAGAGTTCTTTGTACGAAGCTGCTAATGGGTCTCATAAAAGTAAATGGATAAAAATACAAATCTCCTAAATAGCCTTGTGTTTCTTGTTTTACAGCTGCATAATCAAAGCTGCACCCAAGCATAAAGAAGGTCACTTTAGGTGAGTTTTATTGTACACTTGAAAACCAGCACATAACCAATGACAAGCCTATTTGTGCCACAAACTCTGTGTAATATGGATCTAAGAACCATGAACATGTTATTTTTCACTTTTTTTTGGAGGAAGCAAAAATGTATATGGCTATAAAAGACAACCTGGCATTCAAAACATGCTTGTAAGTTCAAATGAAAGTCTGTAAAGAAAATAATGGAATTGACTTACTTTTTCTTCAACTACATTTTTTTTTTTATGGAAAAGCTCAATGACCTTATGTTTCTTCAAATGTATTTGTTAAAACAGTTTTATTTCAGAAAATGATGCAAATATTTTTATTTGAAGTATTCTAATTTCCAACATAATGCAAATTGAAAGTGTTTGCCACAATTTTTTTCCACATTCCTGCATGATGCTGTTCTTCTTGGTCACAGACATACAACACTGGCTGTTTGTCCCTTCATATGCTTAGAAGCTTACCTTCTTGAACACAAGCAGCAGCTGAATGTGGTGATGACCTGCATGTGCCACTTGGAAAAGGTGTCACAAACAACCAAGAGTGGCTGGTGACTGGCAATGAACAAAACAGCTCTGAGAGGGTCTAGCAGCTGTTGCTTTTGGTAATCCTCAGCTTTCACCAGAGATCAAAAGACACGTCAGCAAAACACCAGGAGTATGTCCAAGTCATTGGGAAAAAAACCTAACCATTTTAATCCAGTTGGCCATGATGATAGTATTCATTTGGGTGGCTGCCATCTAGACCATCAGCATATCTGCAAGACTCAGGCACATGAGTTCTGTGATGAATGCAGAATACCTTTCTCCCAAGCCTTCCAGTGTTGGTGGCTTTTACATGGCACATAGAGAACCCTAGGTTTTAACATCAAGTTGTCTAAGTCCCACAACATTAACAGCTGGCACATAGTTTCCTTTAAAAACTCCATAAAGATCTTAACCCTATTCTGAGGGCTGTTTGTTGCTAACATTAACTTGCTGTCTCTGAGGAAAGTGAACACTCACCAGGAAGAAAAGTTTCAGCACCAGGAGACAGACTGATGGCCACCTTGCTTTGACAGGATCCACAGTCTCAGCTGAGATCCTTTCCAAGCAGGCTGACTAGTCATAACAGTGGGGATCTGTTATTCTCTGTGCATGTCAGTTGCTAGAAGGCATAAAACAAATTACCAGGAGTTGCACTGATTCATTGCCAGAAGACTTCAATGACTCATCACACTTGCAGTTAATATTAAGGCCCTTAAGGGATTGCAATCTGTGGGTCAAATATTTTTCCCCTACTGTCCTAGCTACTGCCATTCCTTGTTCTCTTGCCATTTTGAATTTAGCTGTCCAAGCATCTTCTGCCTTCACTTCTCCAATGTCAGTCTCTATTGTACCCTTTTATTACCCAGTCAATCATTTTCCAAGACCACTATTAAATGCCTGGTTTTAAGCTTTTACTCTTCATATGTAGAGAAGAGTCTACCTGCTGTCAAACTCCTCCCTTGCTTTCTCCCACTTCTCATCTTTTGAAATCCCATGAAAAGTTATTAAAAATATCTTAACACATCAGGTACATCTAGTCTGGTTCACAAATGCCAAAATATCAGAATTGTAGTCATGTCACAATTCTGTGGATTCTATAATTTTCTGAGTTAAGGCTGTTTAGATCCTTTAGTCTTGTGTAAGCATATCTTATTGCCATGTTTAACTTTCTTTGAAGGATTGTTTGCATTTTCCAAGTTAGTGCATGGACATTACAACAATGCTGCCATCTCTTTTTATCCCTTTTTTTTCCCCAGTAGTATTCCAGTATAACTCCACTACTCTTCTCTCTCAAATTTAATCTACTTACACTAAAACTTATTATTTGAAATGCAGTGTATAAGGATAAACTGAAAAGAAGCATATGGAAGTAGTTTAATCAAGTCCAGTGTGCCTGCAAAATCTGAGCAAATGGAAGCCTTCTAACTTCAAACAAAATAACTCTCAGCATGCTGCTAAAGTGTAAAGAACCTTGCATTAGAATCGAATATTCACTGACCGTCATTAGAACTGGATATGCCTGACCACGTAAGAAACACTTTTTAAACCACCAAAGCAGGGTTAGGAAGCTCAATGCACTAATTTTTTCCTTCAGACTCTAGCTTCGAAGACACCACTTTTAGCTAGGTGGGTCAAAGATTTTCCAGGTGGCAATGATGAGGAAAAATCAGTTTCCTACATTTGAAATATTTCACCAAATGTGTGGGGTTTGTTTCATCCAAGAATTATTTCTGTAGAAACCCAGTTAGGATATTGATGTGTCTTGTCAAGGAAGAAACCCTGAGGCCCTTATTTAGCAAGGTGAATTAAACCCCCTGAATTCTTTAGATCGTCAGTCTAAGCATTGTTGAAAGCAGTGAAACTGAAAGGACATCCTTATCTTGATCAGTAATAGGATCCACAACTTCTGGAGAAGCAGAAGAATGACATATATACAACTGGAAATGTGGATTGCTAAATAACATTTCATTTTTCTGATACAGAGCTGATAATCTTTGAAAATCAACAGTAGCCTGTTCCTTCTCCTACACTTGCCCTTCCGCGCACTTCGCTGCCTACTTTAACTTTGAACAATGATGTTTTTATAAAATGTTTCTGAACATTTGAGTTGCAGACTGTTTAAGAGGAATATGTTTAGACTAACACTGCTATGACCTTTAAACTGTCCATGTAATTATAGGGTACTGTAAAGAAAAAGATGAACTTGAATTTCTTTCTCACAGATATTAGTAAAGTAAATTATTTAAATGACATGCAGCTGAATGAGAAGATAAGATCTAAATTAAGTGTCAATAATACTGAGATAGCCCATTCATTATGGAGAGCAATATAACCTTAGTATCACAAACAACTTGCTACCAGTTTCTTATCTTGCCATTCCTGACCGAAGTGCAGTGTGTTGACAAGCTTGTGCCTTTTTGCTGAAGAGAGTCTAGCCAGTATTGAAAGGTTCAGATCAAAAATGGGATTAAGCTGCTGTATTTCTATGGCTGCAGAAATAATCAAAACTGAGCTTCTTCATAATTACTTGATCCATTTCACCTGATCCAGCTACAGTAAAGTACTTTTTTATTAAAGGAACATGGCATTTAGCTGTTTTTCCTCTCCCTCTACTGTCAAAAAGAGCATTATGCCAGAAATCCGCTCTATGTAAATAATGCTGAATTATATTTTGCCAAGAAAGGCTGCCAAGTACTCTAAGACGTAGATGTAGCGCAGCCCCAGGGAAACCAAAAGGAAATTCCTGCTAACTGGAACCAAAAGGATGTCTAACTCTCATTGCACTTTTGATTTAAAGTATCTTCACTCTGAAATACAGTTTTCAATGCTGCTGCTCAGTTGTTGCATACGCCAGGGATACCCACTCCCTAAAGCAAGCCCTCTACCCAAAAGTCTTTCTTCATAACATTGCAAATAACCATAGCATGGTTTGGCTTGGAAGGAACCTTAAAGATCATCTAGTTCCAATCCCCCTGACATGGGCAGGAACACCTCCCACTAGACCATGTTGATCAAAGCCCCATCCAACCTGTCCTTGAACACTTCCAGGGATGGGGCATCCACAACTCTTGGCAACCTGTTCTAATGCCTCACCACCCTCACAGTAGAGAATTTTTTCCTAGTATCTAATCCCAATCTAATCTATTTCAGCATGACGCCATACCCCTTTGTCCGTAGCGCAGCCCCAGGGAAACCAAAAGGAAATTCCTGCTAACTGGAACCAAAAGGATGTCTAACTCTCATTGCACTTTTGATTTAAAGTATCTTCACTCTGAAATACAGTTTTCAATGCTGCTGCTCAGTTGTTGCATACGCCAGGGATACCCACTCCCTAAAGCAAGCCCTCTACCCAAAAGTCTTTCTTCATAACATTGCAAATAACCATAGCATGGTTTGGCTTGGAAGGAACCTTAAAGATCATCTAGTTCCAATCCCCCTGACATGGGCAGGAACACCTCCCACTAGACCATGTTGATCAAAGCCCCATCCAACCTGTCCTTGAACACTTCCAGGGATGGGGCATCCACAACTCTTGGCAACCTGTTCTAATGCCTCACCACCCTCACAGTAGAGAATTTTTTCCTAGTATCTAATCCCAATCTAATCTATTTCAGTATGAAGCCATACCCCTTTGTCCTGTCACTACATGCTCTCGTAAAAAGTCTCTCTCCAACTTTTTTGTAGGCTTCCTTGACCTACTGAAAGGCTGCAATTAGGTCACCCCAAAGCCTTCTCTGTTCCAGGCTGAACAAACCAAATGCTTTTAGTCTGTCCTTGTAGGAGAGGTGCTCTATACCTCTAATCACCTCAGTGACTGTCCTCTGCAATCACTCCAACAGGAGCATGTTCTTCTTGTGCCGGGGACCCCAGGGCTGGACATAGCAGTCCAGGTTGGGTGTCATCAGAGTGTAGAGGGGCAGAATCTCCTCCCTTGACCTGCTGCCCATACTGCTTTTGATGCAGTCCAGGTCACAGTTGGCTTTCTGGGCTGCAAGTGCACATTGCTGACTCATGTCCAGTCTCACACCCATCAGCAACCCCAACACCTTCACAGAGGGTTGCTCTTGACCTATTCATTCCTCAGCCTCTGTTGATACTGGGGATAGCCCTGACCCAGCTGCAGCACCTTGCACTTGGTCTTGTTAAACCTCATGAGATTCCCATGGGCTTAGTTCTTGAACTTGTCCAAGTCCCTCTGGATGGCATTCCATACTTCAGGTGTGTCAACTGCAACACTCAGTTTGGTGTCATTTGCAAATTTGCTGAGGGTGCACTTAATTCCTTTGTCTATGTTATTAATGAAGATATTTAAAAAGGCTGCTCCCAATACAGACTCCTGAGGGACATCACTTGTTACATCTCATGGCCTTGGATTTGCGTCTGGTGCTGCAAATGACCCATGGTCTCAAGTCAGTCCAGGGAAGCTACAGAACATGGCAGCACCTTACAGATCACTGCTTTGGACTGCCCTACTTGTCAGCCAGAGAGAGTTGGGGGAATACGTTCACTGAAAGCACAGCAGTTAATTTTTTGTTCCCCAGCCAAACAGCAGAGAGAGGCAGGCTGCCTGTTCTGAGGAGGGTAGCATTTCCCACTCACTCAAGAGCCCAGACTACTAATGCAAGATGCTGCTGCCTCCCTTCTAGAGGTGGCAGCTCCTTTGACATCACTCCTGAGGTGACTGGAGCCTGGAAATGGAGTTTTGTCTCCTGCCAGAACCATCTTCCGTCCTGCTGGTACTTTCTTCACTAGCTGGCCTGGTGGTATACTCCAAGATACATTTATCCCAAAAGCCACTGGAGTATTCCTTTGGATAAAGTTACCTGCAGCTTGTGTGAGGCTAACAAAGCTGGTGTTCAGGTAAAATGTGCTTATCCATTTCACTTTATTCACATATTATATCCTGTTCCAAG
Source organism: Acanthisitta chloris (assembly GCF_000695815.1). Classification (NCBI taxonomy): domain Eukaryota; kingdom Metazoa; phylum Chordata; class Aves; order Passeriformes; family Acanthisittidae; genus Acanthisitta; species Acanthisitta chloris. The sequence goes on from NW_008658952.1 coordinate 5,979, forward strand.
TTTCATGTCCTTGCTGATCCCTGAGCACACAGCACACCTCTGCACAGTCTCTGCCTTCAGGGTCTGAGCTACATTCTGTGCTTCAGCCAAGCTTCAGGCAGCCACGTGCTCTCACAGCTCTGCTGTCACCCTTGCTTGCTTTCTCTGTGTGTCTGCTTTTGGATAACCAAAATGCCATACCTCTCTCTGTCTTTAACCTTCCTCTTACATGCCATTCGCAGAAGCCAGGCTCTGGGTAAAGCGCAGAGGACAAGGGATGCTGTACCTTTTGCATCCATTCCTGAGTGGGAAGCACTAGTTCAGTGCTGGTGTTGTTTGGTTGCAATCATGGCTTGACTGGACCAAAATGTTTCCTGCAAGTTCCATGTGAATAGGAAGCGTGGTGTGTGGTACAGGCATCAAAATCGAGTTTGAACCCAAGACAAGTTTGATTTATCAGAGAGGATGAACCCTGAGCTCATGCAATGAAGGTCTTGGGTCTGTGCATAGTCTTGACAGCTGCAGGATGGAGGTGTCTGACATTCAAAGCTGGATGTGAGCTAAGTGAGATGGACAGGAAGATGAGACTGAATATAGGTCTGTGCTTAAGCAATGGTAGGGAGGAGGCTCTTCCCTGTAGAGAGGCAGAAACCATATCCCTGGGGACCCATGTGAAGCATGACAGGAGCCACATGGCTGCATGGTGCTGACTGTCTACACGCAGCCTAACGTGTGACCACATAACAAAAACACCCCATGATCTACCAATGAGTAAACTTACATCCTCTGATGTCACAGCAAGGGGCCTGTTTCACTTAAAATTAAGCAGGAAAGAGGGAGGTCATAGAGAGAGGAAATATAAATCACAGGTTTTTTTTCTGTCTTCTTCCCCATGGCACAGGAGATGTGGGATGCCTTGCTGGGAATTGCCCTTGGACAGTAGAGTCATAACCTGCAGAGAATTAAAAGCCAAATATTTGTTCAACTGCAGCTGCTGTGTCCACTCATAGGCAGTGGGGACTAAGAGGAAACTGGGAGCTAGTCCCTGTTGCAGATGGAATCTCGTATATTAAACTAAACCAGGAGACATTGTTCTTACAGACTAGATGACCAGGTTCAAAAGGGTTGCAACTAGGAAATGTCTTCTTACTCATGCAAGTGTAGCTTTGTTTAATGTTTCTTGATGAAAAAGCAGCTGGAGGAAACTCACTTTGGCATTTAAAAGTTAAAACAGTTCGTACATTGGAAACTAATATCTTAACCACACTTTTGAGGGCCGTTCCATAAAGAATTTAAAGCCATTTGGCACTGATGTTCATGTAAAACCAGACATATTGGTGGCTTTTGAGTTGGGAGGTTGCTAACCTATTTCCTGGTTTTGTGTGTCTTGATTCACTGTGTGAGACACAGTATAAAAGATATAGAAGATGCTGCTTTTGACTCCAGCATTGTTTTAAGAGAGCCATACTCTGATTTTCTAATTGTAAGAAGAAGGTAAAAAAAGGCCATAGGTTTGTGGAACTGGAGGAGGTCATGCTGTCTGAGACTCCACATCAAGAAGCTGCTTCACATGGCATGTGCCCATCTTCAGTGTATGCCACACAGACATTCACACAAAAACAGCTTGGTCAGAGACTGATTGAGAACAGGTATTTTTTTCAGTTCAAAATATTTTTTTAAAAGAAGCTTGTAGAATGGAAAAAACCCAACTAAAATAAAGATCCTTTTATATTCTATATGAACACACAGTCTTAAAACAGAGACCTACTGAGAAACAGCAGAAATATTAATTATAACGGTCTTT
>NW_008658952.1:7816-9692 GCF_000695815.1 Acanthisitta chloris
CAAATGAAACATTAATAAGTAGAAGCAAAGAATATATATTTATTAAAATAACTTCAAAGCAAGAGAAACCAGGAATGTTAACAAATATTTTCTAGAAAGTAACAGGTTTTTCTGGGAAGAATAGGCAGCAGACTATAAATATAAGTACATTGTTTCCAGTAAAATTATATGAATAATTTCAAGAAAAAACCCAAACAACTAGGAGACATTAGGGTGTTTAGATGTGGCAGCCTTTTCAGATAAATACATTTTTTAAAAAGTGGTTTTTTTAAGGACAAACCATCACTATCTATGAGTATTTTCTAGTTTCTCAGTTTACAAGTTATATTTGGGCTGGAGCTGAACAGTATATAGAATCATCACAGAATCATAAAATGGCCAGGGTTAGATGGGACCTTAAAGACCACCTAGTTCCAACACCCCTGCCATGGGCATGGACATTTTTAACTAGACCAGGTTCCTCAGAGCTTCATCTAGTTCCTATTTAGATGAAACATTTAGCTGTTCATTGCCAAGAAATGTTTAAACCAGATATTTTGCATATTGAAATTCAATGCTTCTGATTTGTATAATAGCAATTGCCTGTATGATAAGATTTCTTTCTTTCATGGCAGGTGACATGAATGAATTTCTCTTTTTGTGCAGGTCTATTTAGTTCTAAGGAATGTATGTGCAATCTCATTTTCCTGGAGCCTGTGAGAAGGTGGTGTGGAGAGAAGGAAAGAAGTGCTTGTGCCTGTACTATTATCCTGTGATGTGGGTCAGAGCATAAGCCTGAACCCCCTAGATTTCCAGCTGCCTCAGAATTTCCTTTTTTTTTCTCTTGAATCTCAGAGAAAGACGTTCAAACAGGCCTCCTTCTGGTTTTGCACTAAGAACAAGCTCTGCAGCAGAAATTACTATATATTAATGTCAATATTATAGAATCATATAAACATAGAATCATGTAGGTTGAAAAAGATCCTTAAGAACATTGGGTCCAGCTATTAAGATAGCACTGCAAAGTCCACCACTATGCCATGTCCTTAAGTGCCACATCCACACATCTTTTAAATACCTCCAGGGATGGTGATTCTACTACCTCCCTGGCAGCCTGTTCCAATGCCTGATGACCCATTATGTGAAGAAATTTCCCCTTGCATCCAGTCTAAATGTCTCCTGGTGCAACTTGAGACCATTTCCTCTCGCCCTGTCACTTGTTACCGGGATATGAGACCAACCCCCACCTTGCTGCAACCTCCTTTCAGATAGTTGTAGAGAGTGATAAGGTCTCCCCTCAGCTTCCTTCCCTCCAGGATAAAACCCCCCCAGGGCTCTCAACCACTCCTCATCAGGCTTGTACTCCAGACCCTTCCCCAGGTCTGTTGCCCTTCTCTGGACACACTTCAGTACCTCAATGTCTTTCTTGCAGTGAGGAGCTCAGAACTGGACACAGTATCCCAGGTGCCACATCAGTGCCCAGCACAGACGGATGATCACTTCCTTGGTCATCCTGGCCACATTATTGCTGATCCAAGCCAGGATGCTATTGGCCATGTTGGGCACCTGGGCACACTGCTAGCTCATGTTCAGTCACTGTCAACCAGTACTCCCAGGTCCTCTTCCTTCCCCGGGCTTCCCAGCCACTCTTCCTGCAGCCTGTGGGAAGCAATGCCTGATGTTGTTGTGACCTAAAGGCAGGACCCGGCACCTGGTCTTGTTGAATCTCATAAAACTATTCTCGGCCCATCAATCAAGCCTGTCCAGATTCCTCTGCAGTCTTCCTTCTCTCTAGCAGATCAACACACCCATCCAATTCAGTGGCATCTGCAAACTGACTGAGGATGCACTCGATCCCATTGTCCAGGTCATCAATAAAGACATAAAACAGGAATGC